>NW_004955458.1:13595238-13669078 GCF_000276665.1 Chinchilla lanigera
GCCCGGAGGCGGGGGCGGCCGCGGCTCTCCACCTGCTTCTCCCTCCCGGCCTGGCAGGCGCTGAGCCGTGCGGCCCCTGGGCAGTCACTGCCGGCCGGCTGACGGTTACGGGGCGCCAACCCTATGCACTGTCCGGCGGTGTCCTGCAGTTCATTCTGAAAGAACTGCAGTTGCTCTCCCAAACCGAGGACCGCGGCTTATGTCAGCATCCTCCTCCCGCTCCGCCGCCCTCTCTCTCTCTCTCTCTCTCCCCAGTCCTTCATCCGCCTCCTCCTCCTCTTCAAACATAACAATACAGAGATAGCGTTTTTCTGCTCTGCCACCCATGAGCAGTCTTAGGCGGGCGCCCTTGCCCGGGCTGCTGTCCCTGAGGACCCTCTGCCCCCCGAAGCCAAGCGCTGCCAGTTCGGAGCAGCCGCAAGGCCGAGGTCCAGAGGCGTCCACAGCGGAGGAACTAGAAAGCCGTGAAGCACGATCGAGCCGTCCCGTGGGGTCACCATCGGAAATCCCGAGCTGCTCAAACCTCCCTTACAGAAAATCAATAGGACTCTTACACCTGTCACCCGGGAGTGGCCCACCCTCCACGCTAAAACAAGGTTCCTGGTCCTTCGTCTTGCTGCACGGTCTACTCTTACCAACTTTACGTAAGGAGAGGCGTTTTTCATTGATTCTGCAGGAGGATAAAGCCAGTCCACAGCCAGGGCTGCTGGTTATGTCCACAGGCAAAGTCATGGGTTTGGTTACATGGGTGTGACCACATGTTTTTATAGCATCCTACACAGTAGCATTTTGTACCTGTGTGGTTGTTCTGTCGAGCCTAATTTTGGAAGACCTGCACGGTAACCGTCTGGTATGGGCTGAACTTTACGCATGGCTGTGTGACAGTAGTGCCACGTTAGTATGATGCCACCAGGATGAGTGACAGATTGACATTTGATACGGAGTTCCAACTCATGCCTGCTAATTGCGTGTTAACTCAGGTAGATAAAATTCCGACTCTGTGTTAGCTTCTGGGCTTGGAAAAAGCCAGCGATGGCAGAAGAAAACTACTGTTTACTGTGAGCAGTTTAAGAGCAAATTAATGCATTTTCTCCTGTGATAGGGTCAGATCGTTCTAAGGATTATACAGCAGAGTAGTAAAAGAATTCTCAAGGCTGCATCCACATCTTTCCCACCTCAAACGATGCATTATGTAATCATCAGTCCACTAAGAGTTAGCGCTTTGTATCATCTTTGCATGGGGATCCAAGTCATCAGCTAGGCCTGCGCTCAGGTAGGCTGACTTAACCTCTTTCACCCCATAGCCAGAGCGTGTAAGCGTTCAGTCATAGTTGATGGTGATGGTATGTAACGTCTCTTGGGCCAGCCCTAGCATGGCACCGCAGGGAAACAGGCCCTGGGTGGAACCTCTTCGTGACACTCGGGATCACTTGATAATATCAAGCCAGAAAAAAAAACAAAAACAACTAAATGTCACTGAAAACTGCATGTGATACATTGAGTTTCACGGTCTGAAGTCACCTTATAGTGAAAGCATTATTTATAAAAATGTATTGCAAAGGAATTATAGCGCTTCCCAGATCTGTAGGAAAAAGAATCTAATCGGGATATTAGATACATTCTTTTCCTCCTTCACTAAATGTGCAAACCAGCGCCCTTTGAAGATCACCCGCGTACCCGCAGCCGTTGGTTCTCCGAACATCTCACTTGGGAATCTGTTGCCCTGATGTGAACAGCAAGTCTTCAGAGTCTGAACGGCTGTATCGCCTGGGTTTACAGAATTCAAATTTTAGCTTGTTTTACCTTAAACACTGTGCGAAGCTGACTGCACAGGCCGTGGGCGTGCCTCTACATGTGGCCTCTCTAGATCTCCGTTTGTATTCACAGTTTTCAGAATAAAGGGAAAAGAAAGCATATTCTTTTACTTCTAGTACCTCCTCTGTCTGGTAGGTACCTATGCACCATCGGCTTCAATTTTACGGTTTGCTCATGCTTTTCAAGCCTCACGGATTCACGGAGACCTGAAAATGTATGTGGTAGCAGGGGAGGAGCAGCTTTCCTCTCACTTCCTTTGTACTCCGACAACTGAGCTTCCTCTGATGTCCTGCTTACAGGGCCTTCACTCTAACAGCATTGCAACTTCTTGAGACTGAACCTCACGAGTTCGAGAAGTCCCTCAGGAGAAGCAAAGTCCCCAGCTGTTATTTTGGGTTTGCTCCAAGACCTAAAAAACACCCACTACAGCATATATATATATATCATGAATTGACTCTTTATGAAGACACCCACTACATACTAAACAGGTGCCTGAAAATTTCAGTACTGCTACCAGAGGGCAACACTTTCTGTTCCATGCAGTGAATTTAAAAACTCCTTTAACACCTGATATGCACTCCTAACTGACTCCCATGGAATCGTTTAGATGTTGTTAACTCACTTGTACCTGCAAAATCCTCTTAGAGCATTTGAGATGAAAGAAGTTCCTTGGATAGTTTATCTTCTTGGAGAGAAAATACAGAGAGCAAGAAAGCAAACAGTAGATCCAAGTTGTTTCCTTGAAAATCTTCAGTTAGGAGAACATAACAGAGGAAAGGGAAAATGCAGAAGATCGTGAATGATTTAAGTAAGGTGCCGTGTGAAAGCGAAAAGAATGTTGACCTAAGAAAAATATCACAATGTGTTTTTTTAAAATGACCATATAAGGCACAACAATTGGAGTCAAAGTTAGTTAATTTTATGTGTTAACTTGATTGGGTCAACGGGTACCCAGATGTTTGGTCAATCATCATTCTTGTGAGTCTGTGAGAGTGTCTGGGGGAAAAATTAGCATTTAGGACAGTAGGGAAAAGCAAATTACCTTTCCGAATGTGGGTAAGCCTCACCCAGTCAGATAAACAGTAAAACTGGCCCTCCTTCAAGTAAGAGAGAATTTCTCCTGCCATATGCTTTTCTCGCGTTCAGATAGGAGCTGAAGCTTTACTTTTTCCTGGGTCTCATGCCTGTTGTCTCTAGGCTGAACCTGCACCTCCAGCTCTCCCTGTTCTCGGGCCTTTGCATTCAGAGTGGGAACCTGCTATCAGCTCTTCTGGGTCTCTAGCTTACCAACTCGCCCTGCAGAGCTTGAGGCTTATCAGCTTCCATTAGCACATGAGCAGATTCCTTACAGTAAATCTCTATGTGTGCATGTCCATCCTCTTGCTCTTTCTTTGGAGAACCCTCACAGAGACATCTATGTTCAAATTCTCGCTCTACCACCTACCACCTCTGTGAGCCTAGGCCAAGCTAATGGTGTGCTCCTTTACGGTTGCGAATGCAGAGATTTTGTGGTGATGCTGTTGTTAGAGTTAAGCGAACTGATAGAAGTAGCACGGTGTCTGATGTGTAGTTAATTATAGCTGGGAAATATTTAATACCTTGCTTACAAAGGAAGTGATGCAAAGTAGACCAGGGATTCGTGGGCTTTTAAACTAAAAGAACTTGGGGCTGGGGATTTAGCTCAGCGGCACAGCACCTGCCTCGTAAGTGCAAGGTCGTGAGTTCAGTTCCTGGTACCGGAAAAAAGAAAAAAAGATAAAATAAAAAAACTCTATAATTGTATGCAAAGTTTTCTGAGCATGTATGTGCTCACACCTGTGGCAATAAAATAGAATCCGTACTGTCCTTCAAATTCTCAAAGGACTATTTGATCAAAAAAAAAAAAAAATGACAGTCTCTGATAACCACGGGAAGATGACTCCAGAGTATACAGTTAACTTCTGGTTTTGCTAAAGGAAGGAGAGGGTTAATCCAAAAGAGCTCTGCCTTTTTAATTAGCTTTACAATTGTTGACACCCAAATTCCCCCTCTCTTTTCTCTCTGCACTCAAACTTTTTCACAAAGTCATCCGCACTGCTGACAGCCAAGTTTTCAACTCTGATTCACTCCTAAACTAACTGCAATTTCTCTGCAGCAGCATTCTCATCATTTCAGGCCCCTGGGGCGAAAACATAAGGAACATTTTGACTCGGTCCCAAATCCCCAATTGGTTACCGAATTCTTTCATACTTACCTTGGGAATAATTCTGGAATCTCCCTCCTTTTCATGACATTGCCCTGCTTTGTGCCCTTATTATTTTTCACTTCTCTTAGGTCTTCAGTCTCTCCTCCCCCAAGTGACACTGTTGACTTTGTTGTTCCCTATAAGTGAGACACCCGGCAATTTTTTTTTGCTGTGTGTAAGTCTTCCCCAAATCCTCATCTCTCATTTGTCTTCTGCCACAATTGCTATCCACACGTGTGCTGTGTTCTCCTCTCCCCTTCTCTCCTCTCCTCTTTTCTTCTCTCCTCTCCGTATCTTCCCCCTTTCTCCCCTTCCTTCCTTCCTTCCTTGCCTCCTCCCCTCCTCCCATCCTTTGTGCTTCCTTGCCCCGCTCCCCAATCCCCATAAACCCTCTCCACCCTGTTACTTCTACCCCTAAAGACCTATGTGCTTCTGTGTCTTTACATCCCTGTTCATTAGAACTAAACTAGATGAGGTACCCGAGGCTAAGAGAAGGTGCCTTACAACCATTTCTGCTGGAGCCAGCATTTGAACCCAGGGGTGTTGGGCTCCCAAGTGTATGACCATTGAAGTGGTGCTGAAGCACTCCCTTTCATTTCTATCCAATGAATTCCCTTTCAGCAAACAAGCTTTATCTCCTTTTTGGATCTTGATTTCTCTCATTTTCCCAGTCCCTCACACTATTATATCTTCTTGTTTATGGTATTTTATTATAGCCATGTGGATCTGGTCTATTCTCAGTTCTGTGGAGAAGTACACAGAAAGCAAAAGGAATTTGAAGTCACATTTTCTAGATTCAAATCTCGGATTCTCCATCTAAGTGATCTTGGCCTTCTCCCTGGTCATGCTTCTGTATCTGTAAAGTGGGAGTAAGAATAGGACCAATCTTATAACGTTGTTGTGTGAACTACATGAACGACTGCATGTAAGCATTTAGACCTAGATCTGATACACAGGGAGAATGCAATCAATTTTACACATCATAATTATCACTGGCCAGGAATGTGGCTTAAACTGCTTGGCATTGTCACAGGTACCAGTCATGGAACCTTACAAGTGGTGTGTGCCAATGGGTGCTTGCTAAAAGAGTGAATTTTTAAAAAGGTTTTCATTAAGGTTTGTTAAAATTTTTATTAGTACATGTCTGCAGTACATATTGTTTACATTCCTATTAAAATAGTTTTCACTTCCTGAATAAGTCTCCAGTGATCAGGGATACTTGACTCACAATTGCACTAGTTATGGAAATTTCACTTATTTCAAAACAGCCTGACAGTATTTCCAAAAGAAACCTTTTAAGTCAGAGTGGAGAACAACACATTGATGATGATCATGATGATTGTGAACAAGAGCAAAAACTACTAATTAAACAGAAGACTAGACATAAATAAGCATTTAATCAGGAAAATTAAATAGGTGGTTCCGACCATCATGAGAAAAAGTTACTAATAATGGATTCAGGTTCAGTCCCTTGAGTCTCCGAAAAATGAGAGCAATGAAGTGATTAAGGAAACTGACTTCAGAGGAAAATTAAGGTAGCTGGCTACATCTAATAGAGATTGGCTAAGCCATGACTAAGAGCTTTGTTGGTACAAATTCATAGGATCGGTTAAGAAGTAAAAGCAAAACAAGAAGAGAAATTAATTATCATGTTGGCAGGTGATTAATAAAAGTAAGTGAAGCAGCAAAAGGAAAGTGTGTATTGGTCAAGAGGCAAGGTTTAATGAAAACAACTGCTTAGATAACCCTCCAGATACATATTCTACTCATTATTGTACAGATTAATACAATCAAAATACATAAATCATTTTACCTATATATAGTATTTTGGAATACTCTTCTACAGAAATTACCAAAAATGCGGCATAGGGATTATGATCAAAAATATTTAGCACATATTTATTTATGATTTGAAAAGGTTCTAATGTCCAATGATAATGAATTGTTTAAATTGTATTGACCATTGTAAACCCCTTACATGTCATGAATTTAAAAGATAGCAGTAAATTGTCATATTATAAAATTCAATATGTAGCATAACAACCATTGGTGAATTCCTACAATCCCGTCTAGTGAAACTATGTATTGTCTCTAATGTTCTCGTAAATTATTATTTTCTTACTCCCTTTAATGGTTGATCAGTCTTCCATTCTTACATCTGGTAATCTGAGCACCTTTGTGAAGATAACAATATGTAATATAACAGCCACTGTTAATCTCTATCATTTGGTTTGAAACCCTGCATCATTTTTAATGTCCTTGCTTTGTTTTGTTTGTATTTTGCTATTGTTCTTTTTTTTACTATTCTCTTTAAAATAAAAAAAAATTTAAAAAGAGACTGTATATACATTGTATTTAATAGATTCTAAGAGGCTAGTTTTTAATACTTTACATATTTGAAATCAGAATATTTTCTGTTTACTTTTAGGTGCATCTATGTTAACACTTATAGATGAAGGACATCAGCTTGCAGGCAAGCTCTAGAGACATTAGCAGGGCACTCTTTCAAGAAATGCTACATCTGGGCCGGGAATATAGCTCAAGTGGCACAGCGCCTACCTGGCAAGTGCAAGGTCGTGAGTTCAATTCCTGGTCAAAAAAAAAAAAAAAAGCTACATCGATGATACCCTGGCGGAGACAGGAGATACTGTGTAAAAACCCACAGTTATCAAAAACTCAGACTCGTAAGTTAAGTTTCAGTGTGAAAAAGTTTTAGCAATACTTAGCCAATTAAATTTTCTTAGTTATGTAAGGTCAAGATAGTTGATAAAACCTAAGTCTAAAGAACTTCTTTCAACAAATCTAATATAATTCTTAGTAGTAAAGCATTGTGTCTTCATATTGGCAGAATTTTTTCTCTTCCTTTCTTTTTTTGTTTAGTGCCTAAAATAATAGTGGGTATTAGTATAGATTATCTCTTAGACTGATGAGAAGCACTATGTAGATATAGCATTAATCAAACTATTTTAGAGAGTAAAATACAGCTAATCGTGTTCTTTTTGGCTATAGCATCGTATGTGTTTTTTCTTCTTGTATTATGCATCTCTATATTTCTCAACTTCTCTTGAAAGGCAGTACCACACTAAATTTATTAACAATGTGGGTTAATTTGGAGAAATGCATCATTAGTTGATTTCATTATGTGGGAACACTTACACAAACACCTGGGCTTAATGCCGTGTGTGTGTGTGTGTGTGTGTGTGTGTGTGTGACACACACGTACGTATGGCATAGCCTATTGCTCCTAGGACCACGATGAACAAAGCAACGCAAAATTAGAGCAAGCATGAGAGAAAATGATGCAGCCATCAGGCTCGGTAAACATGAGATGCACGAGGCCGCTGCTGGCTAACATAGTGTCTTACAGTAAACTTTACTTTTATAAGTAAAAGGAGGATTTGCTAAAATAATAACAAAAACAAGATCAGGAGCCTGAAACACAGCGGTGTACTATCATTATCCAGCGCTGTACACGTAAGTGCATGTGCTGCACGTCTATACATCTGGCAGTGCAGGAGGTCTGCTCACTCCAGCACCAGCACCTGGCTGATGCATTCTGTTACCCTCTCACCATGGCCGCAGTGTTGCGGGGGGATAGGAGTTTTCAGCTCCATTATACTCTTAAGGGATCACTATCATATTTGTGGTGTGTCGGATACTGAAGCATCATTATGTAGCTCCTGGCTATATCATATTTTAAGGGAAAATTCTACTAAATATAGTTTTTTCTAAAAAATAGAACAAATGAAGATCTGAGATTTTTTTCAAACTACTCTGGAGTTGGTATATCAGCAATTCTGCTATAAATAGGCTGACAGATGAGAGAAGTTTGAGTTTTATTGTTGCTTCTGCCAGCCTAGCCATTTCCAAATGATGTAGTTTTCTAGAATTTTCCTATTCTTATGTATAAGAAATACCCAATAATGTTCACTTGCCTACTTCAAAGTAACAATAAGTGAACATCTGGAGAGAAACAAATAGATTATATCGTAATTGCAGGGAGTCTCAGAAAAGAGTGTGAACAAAGCATTTTGTGAAGACAAATCTATTTCCCCTTTAACTTATCACTAAGCAGCGTTCGCTTCCACACTAGCTGTGGGGCCCAAACCAGCTTATCTATTGAAATCCCAGGAACACCAGCCTCGGACCAGTTTCTGTGTGATGTACCAGATTTTTTAAATGTCCCTTAGGGGTTTGTAAGCTTATTTATTTTTACAACCTGGAAAATTCAATGTCAGCAATGAACACAAAGTGCCTGACACATATGTATTATGTGTGTACAAACATTTGTTTATATTCTCTTTGACTTTTTAAAATCTGTTCAATGAGCCTTTTTATTCCATACTTATTATATACGATGTTTCATTAAAATCCATGGGTAGAGTCGAGCCCAGTTTGTATTTACATTATTTAAGCACTACAAGGAATATTTGCTACTAGTTATGTAAATGGAAAATAACTTACAAGATTTATGATGTGATATTTTCCCTTGCACTTGGCGACTGTGTTCTCTTGATTTTTATTTATGTCTTGAATGATAATCAGCCCTTCCGCTTGCCCGCCCACACAGTTGCCTAAGCTTTAGGTGTGGCTGGAGATGAGGGCTTACGGGGATAACGGCATTCACTTCGGAACGGCGGCAGCCGCCCTAGATATCATGGAGCAGACCGGCTTCCAAGAAGAAATATCAACCTGTTTTCCTGCAAGTGAAGAAGTCTCAGGGCTTGCCTACAAACGACAACGGGTAGAAAATGAAACAATAGACCAGACGAGCACCAAGAAATGTAGTTATCTCCACTAACCTTGAAATCTAACAGAAAACAAGGTCGAATGTCAAATGAGTCCGTTTAATGGCTGTCCATGATAAGTGCCCCCTCCCCAGGAAAGAACTGTAACTGTAACCGCTCTTGTGAAAAGAGAAAACTGTGAACAAATTGAATAAGCTTCAAGACAACTTTTAACATTCGCTGTCATTAAATAAATGTCGCATTATAACCCAAGTGAAAAAGCAAAGAAAAAAATCAAAAAACAAGACAAAGAACAGGAAAAAAAAAAAAAACCCTGACCATGCCCTAGAAGAAATGCCACAAAAGAAAAGAGAAGAGAAGAGAAGAGAAGAAAAGAAAAGAAAAGAAATGAAATGAAAAGCAAAGCCACAAAGGGGCCTTCTTAGACTGAGAGTGGATTCTCTCATTCCCCATACAAAGTGGATTTTATTACTGCAAGTGTCATGGCTGACCTTCACCCCAACAAGTGTGGTCCGTATTCTACCAAGGAAACTTAGATCAGAGTATCCAACCCATCTGTAATTTAGTTCTGTTTTTAACTCAGTTTGTAGTTCCAGTTAATGTCCTAGTGTTTTGGTCTATGTCATGTTCAGAGCGGTCTGAAGTAAACTTTACTTTGAGGCAGCAGGTAACCTTTTCCAATTCAGACCCCTCGCCTCACTCTTTTCCATCATGCCCACTTGCGTCCTTCTCTCTGGCGGCTCCCACACTGTCATTCGGGACGCAGTCCTCCCCACCTCCCGGCCGCACGCCCAGGCCGTACCTGTGCTGAATGGATCTCCGCGTTCTGATACAGAGCCACGCTAAGGTGCCTCGGTCACTACTGCACAAATGAAAGGCTGTTAGTTTCCTATCCTACTTTCCCCGCTGGCAACTGTTCTTGTGGTCTTTTAACAAGCGCCACACTTCCAGACGCAGCATGAGCGATGAGAAGCTCAGGTTCGATGTCAGGCCTTTTATTTCTGGTTACAATATCCAGGAATGGTATCATGTGAGTATAGCCGATGCCTCTGACCATTTGATTACGGAGGTTTCTGCAACACTTTTTCCCAAAGCTGCTGTGGACCCAGCACGAGGTTACATCCTAGAGAACTGCTGTGCATGGTGATTTGCATTTTCATGTCCACAGCAAAGGTTAAAATATTTGAACTCTCTATTTAATTGGTGTACACTGAAACTCTTCTTGCAATAATCAAAGAAAGACTTTTGGCATTAAACTGCTATTGTGTAGAGCCTAAATATCTAAAAAAGACTCATTAAAATAGCATTTGAATTTTGACAGAATGAACTACTGGGCAAATTAATTGATTGTCTCTCACTTGAGTTTTGGAGAAGTCATTACGGTTTTTATGGTTTATGGAAAATTGAGAAATGAAGTAACGCTAAAATCAATGTTATCTGATGTGCAGAGAAAATGGCACTTCAGATGAGAAAAACCATAAACAGCCCCTCAGAGCTTCTCTTTCTTCGGATTTGACAAGCATCTTTCCACAGAGCGTCCACATTTACTTGTCTTCAAAGCCCTTACTCCGTCATTTCATTGTGGTGCCCATGGTGAGCACAGAATAATGAGATCTGAGAGATGGACCACCGCATTTTAGAATCTATTCATTTCTGGGAATTTCAAAAAAATGCTAGGGACATAATATGGAATACCAGAAATATTGGGATAGATCTGTACATCTTGTAAGAACCTTTACCCAGGAAGATGAGATTGGGCCAAGATGTTAGGTACGGTACAACATTCTTGCAGGGTTCTTTTGGGCTTACTGTGTTTTACATATTATGGAGAAAATCATCATGCTCTGTGCAAATAATAGGCAAGAAATTGGGTATAGATTGATGCCGACAGAAAGATGTAGGATCCCATTCTGTTAAACCGAACAAGGCTATGAAGCGGGGTGGGGTGGAGAACTGGTAACAGAAAAGACCATGACGTGGTCAGCTGTGGTGAAGCACACCTATAATACCAGCACTCTGGGGGCAGAGGCAGGACTATCACAAGTCCAAGCCCAGCCTGAGAAACTCAGCGTAACCCTGCCTCAAAATAAAAAATGACAAAGGGCGGGGAAGTCACGTCGGTGGGAAGACCCTGTGTTCAACGTGCAGTACCACAAAAAAATTCATTTTGTATTCTGAATACGTCCTCTTCTGATTATACGCACCAGTAATTGGAGAGGGTGTGACCTTACTTAAGAACAGCCACCTCCACACTTACCTGCTTCCACCCCCTCTACTCCAGAGAGAGCACGCTCTTCTTGAGGATTCGTCTCTGCATCCAGACACCGTCAGCCACAGCCTGACCCTTTCCCTGGGGGCACGGCCAGAATCACTTCCGATTCACCGTTTTGTTCTGTTTTGTTTCGTTTTACTCAGTCTATCTACTGCCGCGTGGGAATCCTGGGAGGTCAGGGAGACTAGTGATAAAATATTTGTTGGCACAAGCCTTATCGCAGAAGTGCTGAGTAAATAAAATAGCTTTCTAGATAGCAGGTTGATTATCTTGGTTATCATTGGGTACATAAAAGTTGGATGATTGTCTAGAAAGAATTTACCCTAGACTAGGTGTTTTTGAGATCACCAGGCAGCTGTCTAACAAATGTGTTATGTACTCAGAAAATTAGCATTTGGTACTTGTCATATTCCGTATTCTTTTGTCCATTGTTTCGTATTTTATCCAATTAATTATTATTTTTTCTATGGGACACTAGTAATCCTAAAGGCTCAGACTTGGAATAAAGACACTCTTTAAACTTCACTTTTAAAATTGTACATTACATTTATTTAGCTAGTTGTTAGTTAGTTAGTTAGTTAGTTAGTTAGTTTTTGAGACAGAGTCTCACTATGTAGTAGTCCAGGCTGGCCCTAAAGTCACTGTGTAGCCCAGACTGGCATTGAACTCACAGCCATCCTCCTGCCTCAGCCTCCCAAGTGCTGGGATTACAAGTATGCTGGGATTACACCTGGCCAAAATTGTATACAGCTTTTTAAATAAGTAAATTATATACCAAACTTCTCTGTTTTTGCAGATGTATTATCATAATCTGAGAAAACTCATAAATTCATTAAGAAACACGTGCCCACCCAAACCAAAGCAGAGTGCGGGCTGTCTTGGGGTTGTCAGCCTGCTGTGCAGCCCTTCACCTTGCCATTCCGCCAACGTGTGAGGGATGAGCCCCGCCTTCTCCTCCCACAGGGAATTTTCCCTGTTATTTGTTTCCACAGGAGGCATTTCTGAACATGTTCTAACAACGTGTGCAGAGGAAGGCTTTCAGGTGAAATGGGAGACTAGCAATTTATACTGCTGCATAGTTTCTGCAAAGAATATAATGCATTAATCTATACCTTTTAAACCAAAAATACGAATTTCTTTTGTTCATGATTATACTACAGTTATAGATTTATTGTGACCGCAAAAGGAGGGGAGAGAAGATTCCCTATGGCACTTATGCTTTACAGAGGAGGAAGAGCACGAAAGTGCAGCTGGGATGAGGAGACTTCTGTGTTTTGCGGCTTTTCCACCTCACCCGCTCACCAGCCCCGGGCCTTTGCAGAAGCACCAAACTGATCCTTTCTGAGAAACATTTTTTCACTGTTTCTAAGTTTAATCTGCAGGCTTTGGATCACCGTCATATTGTTCTTTATTCCGTTGCAAGATTATGCTTCTCCAACCTAAAAAAAGGAGCTTTGGCACTCATAAAGTTCATAGTAAATCACGCTCGAGTTACATAACGCATTAACTTAGCATTAGTCGTGTGTAGTCACAGATTGATTGCATTTTCCTAACTAATTGATTGCATTTTTACCAACTAGTTTGGTGGATAAAAATTTCCAGGAGACCTGGGCTCTGATAGAAACGAGAGGCAGAATCCTTGAGAGGACGGACTCACAGCAAGGGGAGAGCGGGTCCTGGGATAGCAGAAAAAGAGCCAGGCTCGCACCGCAGGGGGCTGTACACTCTTTCCCCACCTCACACAGATCTTAACTGGATCCTTAAATAAATACCCAGAGTCTGCTGTGAGAAGGAGAAAATATTATCAGGTACAGCTTTTTCCCCTTGCAGTTCTGTGAGCAACTTTGGAATTTGATTTGATTCTGACAAGGATAACAGTAGACTACCTGACTCTTTAATCTGGTAAAAATTTTGGTATTTACTGGGACCCAGATCATTCTGAACATCAGCAACCTGATCTTCCTTGGTCTACTCTGACTTCACTGATGAGATGGTTTTCTTTTCCTGGAGAGTGCAGACAGTACAAAGAAAGAAATCACTTGAGTCCTCAAAGGTGAGCAGATAGCTTTAAGGGGTCAAGGGCAACTGACAACTCTCTCTCTCCTTCCCTAGACTAAATCAGTTCTTAAAATAACTGACTCTCTTTTACATTATAAAATCTTAAAGTTGGGGAATAGAAATTTAAGTATAAAGAGGCTCACATTAAATGTGTAAGTGTGAGAGAAAGAATAATGTAGTGGTAAGCAGCACAATCAGCTGGAACTGTATTAAACTCCAAGTTCTGCCATTTCTCATCTGTACAAACTCAAGCCACCTGTTGAGCCTCAGTTTTCTGGCCTATAAAATAGGAATGATAATTGTACTTATTTGTGGAAAGTAATAAGTACTCTATAAATTAGCTGATATTAGTGTTTTACAAATATTTTATAAGAATTTACACCTGGCATATAAAGGTTTTGTAACATAATTATACAGGTAGCTTTCACTCAAAGTTTGAAACAAATAAATCAGTTATATGTCTATAAGGCTTCTAGTACCTAGATAAGTACTTTATGAATAAAAATTATAAACCCCATATTTTTCTGAAGTAATATAGTTCATATTTAGGGAGGAGATACATATATAGATGGATATATATTATATATATGTATATATAGAGAGAGATATTCATAAACACAGACATTAGAAATAAAACACTGTAGTATATATTTAAAGCTCTGTCTTGGTGTGGATTATTATTATTATGAAATCACACATAAACCAGTCTTTGCTTTTCTGAAGCTTCATAACAAGTTGATGTAAAAAAAAAATTAACAAGTAGATGTACTAACAAAAATATAGTAACCAGCAAAATAAAGTCAGGGACTGCAGTGAAATAGTAGCCCATTCCACTGTGCATTTTTTTATTCTGCTTCCTTCATCACGCTGGATGATAGGGAGCCATTTCCACCTCTGCAGTGGTCACCTGAAAAGTTGTTCCTGCAGTGCAGAGAATCTAGATTGATGAGGATAAACTCATTTCCTTGCTTTGTGTACTTCATAAACACTCGTTGCTGGGTAGAGACCCACAGCCTGGCCTGGCGGGGAGAAAGGGATTGTGCTAGCTTTGGCCCTCTCGTGTACTCTGAAAAACCACCGCGAAGACAACACTATGCAATGTATTAATTATTGTCCTTCTCTTATTAACCTGTTTTGAAACTCTGTTTTGTTATATTTTTCTTTAAAAAAAAATATACACGACCAAACCCCATCTTCCACCCCTACAAGGCAGACAGCAGAAACATTTCTTCTGTGCCTCTTCTTTACACATCCTTCAAACCAGACCTCACCGCAGCACAGCCCACAGTATTTACAAGAGACTGTGACTGCATTCGTAACAACAACCGCAAACCTTGCGAGAGGGGTCTTCCCAGCTTTGCTGGCGTCTAGGATCTCCCCTGAATATCGCAGCACTGTACTCCTGCACCGAGAGGAAAGGAGGCTGCAGAACTGTGAATCTGGCGCAGGCTGCTATGCGAACATTTTCCTTTGTCCAGAAGGAATGCGAGAACTGCCGGACCATAGGAGGTATCACCCAGGAGTCGTTGTTTCATGGTTCAGAATTTTGAATATTGAGTTTTTGTTCCGATAATGATCTGAAAGCCAGTTTGGAATAAATGGCAAGCCTAGCTTGCTTTTTATGTTTAGAACTGCAGTGCAAGAGGCCAGAAGTGACCATATCACTGACCCTGGGAGAAACACAAAGGTACTGTCTTTGGAATGTTTAAGGTTATCTCCATGTAAAGTTACCTTTCAGAAACACACATATCACCTCCACCACCACCACACTCAGCACCTTCACTGCCCTAGAGTAGTTTAAGTACAGTGTTTTGCTTACACCCATAAAAAAGCATGACATTTTGAAACAATTGGTAACTCTCATCTAAATCAGATCTGTCCGTTTTCCCACATTCTTTTTACTTTGACAAAGAATGTAACAATCTTTCCCAAGAGTAAACAATTTCTAAAGAATGTTAGCTCCTTTGGTTAGACCGTGCAGGGAGGTGGTTACAGAATAACTCAGATTTCTCAGAAAACTTAAACTAGAGATTCAAATTGACCCTCTAGGATCTTCGCCAAAGAGGTGAAGACATCATATTACAATGACACAGGGATACCCATGTTACGGGGTAACTCATAGTAGCTGAATTTTGGAAGGAGCCTCTATGACCAGCAGATGAATGGATAAAGAAAAGATGGTTTTTACACGCAATGGAGCACTGCTCTGCCAGAAGGAAGGATAAATTTGAGTAATTTGTAGGAAAATGGATTTAGCTTGAGAACCTAATATTAAGTGACATGAATCAGACACACAAGCTTAAATATTACACGGTTTGTCTTATATGAGAATCCCAAATTATAAGTGAAGAACGGAATCAGGATAGACAATCAAAAGTAGGAAGATAGGCCTTTCCCAGATGTGAAGGGGGTCGAGAGGTGGAGGGCAGGGGAGAGGAGAGGGAAGGGAGACACAAGGAGCCGAGCTGAGGCATGTACACACACCCGTTCCACACGCGGAGTGGGAGCATCGTGTGCTACAAACCTGTGCTAACCAAAAGTCCAGTTATTCGACAGTTTTCTGTATACAGCAATTATGTGTGCAGAAAAATGCAAGAGTACGTGTGTGATATGTAAAGGGTGTAGCAATGTGCAAAATACTCCTGATAAAATATATGCTGGGGAAAGGGGGCGGAAAAGGGTGTGACTATAATAATGCAGACAGGTTTTCAGACTTGACTGATAGGGTCTGGGGATTTAGCTCAGCGGCACAGTGCCTGCCTCGCAAGTGCAAGGTCGTGAGTTCAATTCCCAGTACCAGAAAAAAACCAAACTTGGCTGATAAATATGCATAGCTGCTTTTGTAGTCATGTCTTTGATACCTATATTAAGTTCTTTCATATATAAATAGTTAGATGTAAAAGTGACCTCAAGATTATTAGCTATGGAGGGGCACCGTTCCCATAAAAGAGTTAAAATACATTATTACTCCTGTTAAAATGACAAAAATGCGACATTAAGAATTTGAATCTTAGTTCTGTTTGAACAGGACGTCGATATTTGTGGCTTATGTTGGGGCCTCCTTCCCCTCTTCCTCCCTCTGCCCTCCTCTTTCTCCTCCTTTCCCTCCTTCCTTCCTTCCTTCTCCCATCAGGAGAGAGGGCTCCGTCTGGCCTCACTGTTCCGTAAAAAAATATTTGTGGTTTAGTCTTCTGACACTCAATACAAGGACACATCATCTGGTTTTCTTAAGACCGTACGTGTCTACACAGGGTGTTACGCTTAGATGTCAGAGCTATGGTAAGGGAGAAGAGGGTCTTAGTCCAAATTCTGCACAATGACTTATTCAGATATTTACATTCTCATAATAATACTCTGATACCTGATATTTAATGGTTATTCTGTATCATGTGAGGATGAAGAGATATGCATATAAATATACACAAAATGCATATAAGTATACACATGCACATATACACAAAATGTAAGGAAGTCAAACTGCTCTAGAAGACATAAGAATAATGTGTCCCAAATAAACTCTCTTGACCAATATGTTTAGATCTTTATTTTCAGATATATATACATGCATACATACATACATATATACTGATAGTCAACCAGCCTTTCGTTGAAGAACAGTGGACTATATTTTAGGTAGTCCATTGGTGAAGTTCCAGCGTGGTATGTGATCTGGCCCTAAAATATTCAGCACTGTATTCTTGGTGGGCATTATCCTTATTAAGAAAGTGAAAGTACTTCCAGCTCTAAAGTTGTGATTTTCACCATTAAATGTGGCTTTTCGGAGGGAATTTTAGAAAAGGTCCTGAAATATAGGCTGTAACTAAGATTATACCCATACTGTCAGAACACATGTCACACATGGTCACAAAATTGTAGGTGGAAATGCAGCAGGTCTCTGACACTTCCTGGTCTCAGAGGCCTTAATATTACATACCCAATAGAAGGAAGGATAAAAGAAATCCAAGAATAGGCGTCCTCGAAACACACAAAAACTTTCTCTTCAAGTTAAGTACAGATAAAGGAAGCTATGTTTAATAAAAATAAGAATATTAAGGAAACGTAATCTTCCCCAAACCTATGTTTGAATTTCTATCTTTAAGAAAATTTCCACATATATGATCAGTTGTCACCTCACTGTTACTCTTTTATAGGGTGGCTTGAAGCTACCAGTTCTAAAAATGAAAATAGACTAAGCAATCTTCAACTCCATAAACTGTAAGAATGCACCTTACAAGAAAAAATTATAATGGCTGTGAGTTATGTTTGCTTTTCTTGTTACATTTTATTACTAAAACACTTTCATAAAGCTATTATTTCCATTATGCTCAGGAGGCAAAAGAGGTTGACCTTCTGCTGGGTTTGTTCATCTTAATGTCAACTTTTAATGGAATGAGAGTTTTGTCTTAATATTCTCATTTAGAACTACATCTATATGACCTTTAAGATACTTTCCACTCTACAATCTCTGATTTTATTAAAATTTCCTCTAAAATTAATGGTAAAAATCTTTCTAAGCATTGTTAAATAATATAGATATGGTGATAGTGGCCTAAGAGGAATATGAAAATTATTTACATCAGGTATAGCTTTCTGCAGAAAAAATACAGATCCTAGGCAATCTCTCAAGATGATTTTTTATTGTCCTTGAGTTACTTCCTGTGAAGAAGGATTCACTGAAAGATTTCTCCCCCAAAGACTGTATTCTTGACGCAAGGCCTTTTCCTGTGCCTCCCCTCTCTTTGTGCCCCTTCTGCTGCCCTCTCCGAGGTATAATACCTGGTCGGAGGGGCAGCATGGCAACACAAGAGAGCTCAGCACAGCACATGTACTGTATGTGGGTGTTAAAGTACAGATGCAAAGCAGTTCTTCTTAAATCAGGATCTTGTACTTCAAGTCTTGCGATTCAAAAGCTGTCCCTGAAGGCTCCCTGCTGGCTTTGCCGGTTTACGTTCTCGCCTTGGAGCCTAGGTTTGGAAAGAGCACTGACTCAGTGGTTCTTCCTTCCCTTGGTCTGCCCACCACTCATCAGACTTCCACCGCTCCCTAATGGGTCCCTAACTGGGTCCTGGGGTAGGTCTCTCAATGAGTCCCTAAGTGGGTCCCTGTTTGCCTTCAAAGCTCTGGACAATCTTCTATACTCTGCTCCATTTTTTTCAGAGTATTTGCTGTTGACCATTTTTGTCTTCTCAATTTTGGTTTTGGTGCTGGGGATTGAACCTGGGGCCTCTCATATGCTAAGCATGGATTTTACTGACCACTCTTGGTAGCTGGATCAAATTTCTGCCAAGTATTCTTTTTGAAGCATTTCCCAAAGCTGGGGATGTAGCTTAGTGGAAAAGCACTTGCCTATTGTGCATGGGGCCTTGGGTTCTACCCTCGGCACCACACACACACACACACACACACACACACACACACACACACACACAAATCCCAGTGTACGTAAGCACAGAGCCTTGTCTTTTTATTGTCTGAGTTTTCATATCCATTGTCTACAATGCATTATGTACCAATTCCCTACAGTGGGTATAATCATTATGTACTGCAAATATGTATTAATAAAAGTGAAAAGAAAAGCAAAAAGAATGTTGCCTAATACAGAAATATTAACATGGTGAAGTGAAAATGCTAAGAAATACAAGAGTTTCTAATAATACTTAAAAATACTCATTAGTCACCTTTGGATAAACACAAAGAAACAGACTAGGCATTTATCATGCTTCTCCTATAAGAAACAAGTCTCAGCCTCAGAGTCAGCAAATAGTTAATGGGGGGAGGTTTGTTGTTATTGTTTGTTTTTAATAAATTGCAGGTGAGAAATGCAGAAGCGATAGTCAAATTTTAATATTGCCATTTTGTAATCCCTAATGAAATAATAATAAAAAATGATGGTCAATAACCATGAATAGCTTTTAAACTATTAAGTGTAAAACTTAATGGAGAAGTTTATAAAGAATCAATCAAGCTGAAAACATAGAACTCACTGATCAAATTAAACACTGCAAAGCCAGCCATGCCATGCATACCTGAAATCCCAGCATTCAGGAGGCTGAGGCAGGAGGACTGCCACTAGTTTGAGACTAGCCTGAGTCATGTAGTGAGTCCAAAGTCAGCCTAAACTGCAAAGTGAGACCCAGCCTCAAAAAAATCAAAAGCAAACTTAACCACTGCAAAAAGAAACAAACCATATACTCTATGCTTTCTCATACAATGCAAAAGAAAATATATACTAACTCTGAAATATTCTTATCAAAATGAAATGGGACTTTTATTTAGGCCTCTAGATCTAACTACCAATTTTGGAGCAAGTACAGGAGAGAGAAGACATCACTGAATGACGTTCAGAAGAAGCGAGCTGTCACAGCGCTCTGAGAGGTTGAAGCAGGATGACTGTAAGTTAGAGCGAAGCTGAGGAAACTTAGCAGCTTAGTGGGACCCTGTCTCAAAATTCTCTAGAAACAGGATGGGCTGTAACTCAGTATGGAGTCCCTGGGTTCAATCCTTAGTCAGGTCATTTAAAAAAAGAAAAAAGAAAAGAAAACCCAAGATGTAGTAAATTCTATGGGGCAAATTGTTATCTGATTTATTCAACAATTTGTAACAAAACAAAACAAGAAAACAGTTCAAATATATGAAGAATGGCTTTAGAGATATATTAATGTATGATGCATGTGTTTCATTTCCTAACTTGAGCACATCAGTTTCAAACAAATATTGTCTTAGGAAACAGAGAAATCTAAAGAGTATTTGATAACATTAAATTATTATTAAGTTTTAGAATAATAATAACTCTCTTTTAAAAAGAGATAGTTCTTATGCCTAAAAGCATAAAATAAACACTCATGGATAAAGTGAAATATACTCTAAGTCTTATATAAAAATAATCCAGAACATGAAAGATAAGAACAGAGTATAAAGAAAGAAGACTGGTTTGAATTAACTGTTACTGAAGTCAGGATGGCTTCATGCTAGTTCATTGTATTATTCTGTATACTTTTATATACATTTAAAGTTTACATAATAAAATGGGTTTTTTAATTTAAATTTTAACAACATTTTTTTGTTGCCAGGAATCGAACTCAGGACCTTGCACTTGCCAGGCAGGCACTTGTGCCACTGAGCTATATCCCTGGCCCTAACCACAGTTTTGCAGATGTACTAGGAACTCTACTGTCAAGAGGGAAGATGATTCTAGAAATTATATCCTATCAAATGTAATCTATTTATATAAGATTGGAATGATGCTATCAACCCACCTTATCTCTCTCCTCTGCCCCCAAAACTTTAGAGAATATGGAACCGTAGATAAAAACGTAAACACTAGGTGACCGGTGGGTGGGAACCAAGTTGTTTTCTAGCACAGTGGCGGATTTATCCATCAGGTTTGAATAATTCCCACGTTGTCCTCCTCATTCTAGGGAGAACTCTGGTGACCCGGCTTCGGGCAAGTGTGAACATCCCCTGTGAACTCAGTAATGCCCAGCGCAGCCCCTCAGGAGTCCCCAGCTACCTTGAAATAATCTAGGGTACAGCGATGTCGCGGGCTGGGAGTTCTTTGCCAGGACTGCTAGGAGTGAGCCAGCTGCTGCTGGAACAGCGGGTCCAAGAAATGGAAAAAGAGCTGGAAGGATCCTAGGGAGGAATCTCAGTCCAAACGGAGAGACCAAAAATTAAGTAGGTTGGAGACAGGCCGCTACCATAGAGACGTCTCTAGGGGAGACAGACAGAGTTTGGGTTCGGGGTAAAATTGGAGAGGTCAGGAACAGAAGCTGTGGAGGGAGGCGGAGATACAGATTTGCTGGGAAGCCCGGGACCCTTGGTCACGTGGTCAGTCCCCCATCACCTGGACTCAGGCTGCTCTACGCACTAGACACCTTCCGTAACGGTGAAGATGGAACCTGGCCTGGGTCTGCGCTCAAGGACCTTCTGTGTTTGCGTTGCACAGTGCCTCCCGGCTCACTGATCTGAAGGGCTGCTTGGAGGTTCGTTAACAAACACCTCTGTTGCAGGCATGTGGTGGTGCTCTCACCTTGGCATCCCTCCCAGCCCCGTCTTAAATGTTAATCCTTCGCTTAGGCAACCGGGGTGCAGAGCCAGCACCACACAAAGGAAAGCAGAGGAGAGTCCGAGGAAAGCCGGGCGCTGTGGAGGCGAACTCACCTGGTTAGATACGGGTTTTCTTTCTTTCCAGCTCCCAAGTTCTTGGCAAGTTCCCCATTCTTCTGGAATGCTTATTTTATCAACTATAAAAATATGAGCTACCTTCTATTACTGTTGTGAAAATAAAATTTACAAGAAACTATAAATCATTAGGTATACCCCCTCTTTTTCAAAACTGTTTTTGGTCATTTGGGGTCCTGGAATAGATGGAAGCCAGAGAGATTGGAGGATTGCAGAATCTTAGAGGATTTTAATAGCATGTCACACACCAAGAAAGTCAGGTTCTGAGCCTGTCCTAACTTGATTAGGAAAGAGCTGTTTTCTGAAAATTTTATGACTCAAAATATGACAGTACCTTGCCCAGTCACTTCCTAATAATAACTCCTTCCCATCACGGCAGAATTAAGCGAGCTGAATTAGAGTTTCATGTAGGTGCTACATTGTCCACCAAATTTATTTGTTTTTGTTATTCCATGACTTTTCATACAATCATTGGATCGGGCATCAGACTTTCAAAAAGCAAGTAGCCTTGCTGATACATATTTGAAAAGTTTGATTCCTTAGGACTGGGCAAGGATGCCATTCTGAAGCAAGTAGTTGGCACATTCTTATCAGGAGAAGCTCATGATGCTTTTTCAGAGATCCCAAGTTACAGAGGGTTAGAGAACAAAGTATTGTGTTAAAGGTTTATTCCCCTCACACGGTGAGTTCACAAGTAACTGAGGCTGAAGGAAGGCTCAGCTCTACGTAGATTTTAGTGTGTGAGGCAGATCACAGGGGAAGACAACAGCTTGAACTTTCTTTTGCTTATTGTAAAGGTCTTTATGCTCTTTAATTTTATATTTGAGTATGAAGACACTGCTCATTGAAGGTGAGCTTCTTTCTTCTTTGCATCCTATTTCATGTATGGTAAATGGTTAAGGATTTGGTGACAATTTTACATAACGTCTAAGAAACAAATTTGCAAATAATGTGTTTCACTTTATGACTCTGAAAAATTCATTTTATTTTTTACAAGAAGTCTTACAAGAAGGCTTTAGACTTCTTACTCACTTTGCATCACGGGCTTTTTTTTTTTTTAAAGGATTACTTCACTAATGGTTGCTAGACTAGACCTCCATTATTAAATTTAATTGCAAGCCTCTTACTAGATTAGCTGTTGACAACTCCAAATTTTGACTAATTAAAAAAAATCACCACAAATAAACAGAATTTAAATAACTAAGGAGAATAAACGTTCAGCTCAGTAGTCTCCTTTTTTTTTTTTTTTTTTTTTTTTTTTTTTTTTTTTTTTTTTTTTTTGGTTTTTGGTTTTTCTCCGGTACCGGGAACCGAACTCACGACCTTGCGCTTGCCAGGCAGGAGCTTTGCTGCTGAGCTAAATCCCCAGCCCCTCCTTGACATTTTTTCAAGACAGTCTTTGATAGTCACCCTATCAAGAATGAGTCTCTAAGAGAATGCTGTAGTTTTGTTCACTCTATGCTAAGTTGCTGAAGATCTTTCCATTTTGTTGTCACCAATTTATAAATATTTTTGGCTACCAACAGACAATAATAGGCCCTTCCCTAACATTAATCTAAAACCATTCTCTAGTGTAATATTTTTTCTTTTTCCTGGGCTTATTTTAGGTTTACCAAACAACTTTTATTATGATTAGGCTTGCTGGGTTTGTTTTACCATTATTTATTTGTTTTTTTTCTAGTACCGGGAATCGAACTCACGACCTTGAGCTTGCCAGGCAGGTGCTGTGCCACTGAGCTAAATCCACAGCCCCTTGTTCTACCATTATTTAAATAGTGACAAATTCTATGGAGCATATTTCTCCACTATTTACATGAGCATAAAACATTCATATGAATAAAGAAACACATCAGTTATCTGGGCCTTTTGTTTTCCCCAAGACAAAGTACTAGGTAAAAAAAACAGCATCTGGAACACTAATAGTTTTCCCACCACTTACCTGGTAGTTGATGCCTGTCAACAAAGCTGTAGACAATGGCTAGAATGAAAAGCCAAATTGGAACGATTATGCTAGTTTTCCTGAACTCTGGGCAATGTCCCAAGATTGAAATACATTGTTCTTGGAGCTGTGGGGATTCGATATCTAAAATCACTCATTTAGAAGCTGCAGGAGGCTTAGGGATTATGAAATGGTAAAATGTCAAGTTGCAGGAAATTACAGGTTCCAAATTCTGAGCTTGACCTTGGAGAAAGGTTGATTTCTGAGTGGCCGCAGTGAAGAAAACCATAGGCACAGTGGACTGGGCAAGAGTCCCTCTGGAGCACAAAGCCCAAGAGCACCCGCCAAACAGCAGGGTGCTGAAGCAAGAAAGAAGCCGGACAAACTGGTCTTAGTTCCAGCACTTCTGATCCATGGCGGCTTAAATTCTCTTGGTGTAACCCGGGGCTCTGCAGCCAGGTAGTCTCAGTGCTGGAACTGGTTCTATCACTTGCCACTGTGCACACTTGAGAATCTCAACCCTTCTAAACCCTCATCTGGAAAATAGTGCTAGTGACAGAACTCACCGCTTAGAATTGTAGAGTCAATGAGTGGGTATAGGTACACGGCACACAGTAAACACTCAATAACAGAGCTCCTATTATTACTCCCTGGAGCGGTGATGAGAACAATTAAGATAAGAGATGTGAAAAATCTGTGAAGACTAGAAATGGCCGTGAAAACTCAAGATTATGCTTCGTTCAGTTCTCAAGTACAGCATTAGGTCAGTAGCTCATGATGGGTCTGGATGAGATCTCAAACCACGGTGGGAAAGAACACTCCTTCTGAATCCTGGTGGGTACCTGCTGTGGGTTTTTAAAAGTTACTCCTTCTTTCTATGTGTTTGGTCAGGAGGGACCTAACTCTGCTGGCAGCTGTGCTCCTGGCCTGATTATTCACTTTAGTGAAGGTCTATTCCTTGCCCTTGGACTTGGGAAATGCTGCGTGAGAGTCCACCTCTCTTAGTTTTCCTGTCCAGTAGATTAGCCACTCCTCATGTCATTTCAGAAGTTCATGATCCTCTTTCTGACACCAGATTGTCCCAGTTAGGCGTTCGGAAGACCAGCCTTCCGGGTCTACAGGGGTCAACCCAGTGTGTGAAAGATTACAGCATTAATTGGGTGAGTTAACTTGAAATTAAATGGATTTGCTATTTACATTTTTAGAAGAAAAAAGGATAACTGAACATTGTTACTTGCTGTGGAAATGTAGAAGAGAAGAGGCCTATAATCGGGGAGGTGCTTTAAGTTCCTTTATAAAAGATGTTATCAAAATCCAGGAACCTCTGTTACTCAATAGAAATCCTACCAGGATTTGGATATAGACTCTCTCCCAAAGCCTGGTGCGTATGGTCAGTTTAGAGCTCAGACAAATCAGCATGGTAGAAACAGGTTTTCTGGAGAAAATGACACATAGAGTTATATGCAGTTAGCAAAATACGTGGTGTTTTGAAATATACCTTTGAAGCTGAGCTATAGCTTCAGAGGAGAGGAAACCAGGAATGAATAAGATTCTATGGTAGGAATTTCAAAAATTTGTTAGGGAAAAATTTGCTCCGTATCTTCAAATGAACGATCTTCCAATGAACAATCTTCCATCCATTTCTATCATAAGCATCAGTAAACATTTACTGAGTGACTGTTCGATGAACACAATAAATTTACAACACCCATGTCCCTGCAAAACAACCATCCTCAGCAAATGGGAGTCGTGATCCACCTAACCCTCAAAGAAAATCGGAAGCTGTTCTCATGGCTTTTCTTGCCACAAGAAAAGCACTGCCCAGCAGAGAACACCACTCTTGGCCTGCTGACTAAACCACAGCAAGAAAACCTATATTCTGTGTTATGTTGTCGCTTCTATCACTGTAAAGGAGAAAAGATGAGACACAGGAGAATGCTGGACTCTCTGCAGGGAGGGGTCTGTTTTCCCCTTCCCCAGCATTCTGTCACAGGTGAAGATGCGAAGTGGATAAAACCTGTGGATTGGAACATATTTGTGTCTGTTTGCAAAGCACAAAGGAAAGTGCGTTCAGTTATGAATTGCAATAATTAGCAGTGAGCATGACAGTCCCTTAATGTTACCGCAACTCCAGGCAGAGGTCAAGTTGCCTCATGAATGAGTGACTCAGCCTCACAAAACTGTGAGGTGTCTCCTGCAATTAAATTTGGCCTCTTTGAAATAATCAAAGTGCCTGGCAGGAAAGCACAGTTGGAGAGTGGCTTGGCAGTACATCATAGTCATCACTATTATTTCCCAATCTTTGTGGTAGAAACTACTGATTCTTGACCAAATCCACTCTCCTCCTCTTCTGCGTATATGTCTCACCTTACCCTGAGATTGCAATTCCTAACTCCTTTGAGACTGAGTGATTTATTACTGGGTGTTCAGTATGCACCAGCAGCTTGCAAACCATTTCACATGCATTTTATTATTCAACTGTCATGACAAAACTATGAGAGATAGTGTTATATTACCTGCTTAGCACATTTTAGAGGTAACCGGGGCTTCAAAGGTTAAGGATCTTGCCTAAAGTTACATGACAAAGTGGAAGCATCTGGATGATCCCCCCGTCTGTTTCTAGAGAGAATGGACTTCAGAATTAGCTACATTGACTATTATGCTTGCTGCTAGTGTGCTGTACTGCTTCACAGAACTTGTCACGGTCCTATCTAAATAACTACTGTGAAATAAATTAGTTATGTCTGTCTCCTCGGGTAGACATAGTCTTCATCAGAGGAAGCATATTGTGTCTGGCTACAAATAACAGAAAACCGGACACACCATGATTTAAACAAATACTGAGTCACCCTCCTCATCCTCACGGGCAGTTCAGAGGTGGTGGTTGCTAGCGACACCTCAGAAGCTCAGTCATACCAGGGTCTCTTTGACTTGGTCTTTACGTCTTGGCTTTAAGATAGCCATTGCAGCTCTAGTCATCACATCTCTATCAAGTCCGGAAGAAAGGAAAAGCGATCAGGATAACCATACCTGCCATTCATTATTGCCCATAAATTTTTTGCCTACAAGTCCTGAGGAGGGTGAGGTCTTGTACTTCCTAACTGGGGAAGAAGAGCGGAGGGGCTGTTAGGTAAAAAGAAAAAAGCGCCGACCATACCAAGGGATTATGTATTTTGAATTGTGTCTTCAGTACCAAGTTCAGTGAGTTGCACATAGTAGGCTCTTACTTATTGCTCAGTGAATGTTTGTTAAGTACTGCACATGAAATTCTTACCACAAAGCCTGGTATGTGCTGGTCCATAAATGATGGTTGCTAGCAGCCACATCATCGCGTAGTGAGCCCACATTTGTGTGTGTGGGTAGATGGATGTTTTCCGGCGCTACTTGGGTTGAGTCAAGGATAAGCAGCAGCAGCTGATGGCTCTGCTGGCCTCATTAGCCACAGACGGGCCTGAATGGGGTCTGCTGTGGGTTGGGGAAGAGGAAAATGATGAATCTGCTTCTAGCACCCCTGGTGCTTTGCAGGCTAAGGCTGGCCAGAGGGTCTGACGGTAGCAATTACTCAGCTGCCACCGAGGCAGCTCAGATTACACAGCCAGTGGGGAGGATGAATGCTTAAGCTTTCTTCCTTTTTGTGAAGAGAAAAAAATCCGCTCCCTGATGATGGCAAGATTTCTGGGGCTGAGCTGAGGAGAGAAGGACTTTCAAGCTCTCTGTTACCGCCCTCCTCTCTGCAGCATCTCAGCAAGCCCACTGGTTTTCCAAGTCCTCTCCCCCTCCCCCTCTACCCCTCTTCTTTTTTCTCTCCCCTGCTCCTCTTGCTCCCTCTGCTCTCCTCTCCATTCTGTGGCCAGGCAACCAGGGATGTTTAGATTGTCAAATAAAATATGCCGTGTGGGGCTGGGGGCTGTCCCAGACCTAGCGCTTAAGCACCTGGTGAAGTAGAACACTGGGAGTAGAGCATTCTACTCCTTCTTCTGAGTGCCGCGGTGCGGAGGGTGAGCGTGTTCGTGGGGTAGGTACAAATGGGGTGGTTTAAACTACAGAAATGTAAAGTCTCATGGTTCTGGAGGCTGGAGATCCGAGATCAACCTGTCTGCAGTGATGTTTCCTGCTGAAACCTGCAAGAGAAAACAGGTTCTATGTTTTTCTCTGAACTTTGGTCATTTTGTGGCAAGCTGGCACTTCTTGGTGGGTGGATACGTAACCTCATCTCCGCCTTCATTACACAGCTTTCTTCCTATGTGTGTGTCTGCGCCCAAATTGCCCCTTTTTGGAAGGACAGAGTCATATTAGATGAGGACCCACCCTAACCGCCTCATCTTATCTTGTCACCTACTACGACCCTATGTCCAAGTCAGGTTACAGTCACAAGCACTTGGAGTCTGGACTGCAACATCTGTTTGAGGGACGCATCTACCCCACAACACGTGGGAAGGGGCTCGGGTATCCTTTAGCTTAAACAAAGAACAGCAGGGGTCTTTGGGCCTCCTGAAAGGTCAGAACTACTCCCAGCACCTCAGGCAAGAATCAGGGACTCTATAACAGTGATTCTGTGACCGGGATTTTAAAAATAACATTGACTCAATACTTTCTCAGTAAAAGTGATGGCTTAAGCATAATTAAAAGAGATTAGGCTTTATATGTTTATAAAGCTTCCACATAAATAGCCAAATAAAAAAATTAACCATGATTCAATAACTAGTTATGGCTACAGCTGGTTATGACTGCCTAGTTATGCTCTGTGGTATTACATGCTTTAATTTACACATATAGATACAGAGTGACAAATAGGATTTATTGCCTCCCCGAGCCAGGCACTGTGTGAGTTTACCCCTGGTGCTACTGTAAAGTAGGTATTAACAGGCTCATTTTATGGGTGAAGAGACTGAGTCTCAGAATAGATCTGATGCCGAAAGGCAGGCTCAACTGGGCAAGGTTGGGTCCAGGATTCTAGTCAGTGTAGCTCTGAGTCCCATAACTACTACGGCATGCTGCCTATCGGAGCCTCGGAGAATATAATTTCTATACGTTTGTGGTTCAGATCAGCTGTTGCAAATGACAGTGATGGATTATGAAAAGCTGAGACTCTGAACAAACTAGAATTTTAATAAAAAGAGAAGAACGTGACCCCCCAGTGCAGAAATGGCACTTCACTGATTTGCAAGTGTTCATTTCCTTCACAGTCACACCTGAGCTGTGCAGGTAGGGGTAAACTTGAAAAGTTGTTCAAAAAATGTAGACTAGCTTTTAAAATAAGTTTTTAAGGCATCTATAAAATGAATATTTTCCCCCCTTTGGGAGCACGTTCAGGTAAAACTTTTTTCTTTTATTTGAGATAAGTGTCTTGCTATATAGTTCCAGCTGGCCTTGAACTCACTGTGTAGCCCAGGCTGGCCTCAAACTCACTGACATTCTCCTGCCTCAGCTCCTGAGTGCTGGGATTACAGGCATGCTGTGCCACCACACCTAGCTAAAATTTTTTAGATTTAAGTCTTCCCTCCGTCACTACTAAAAAGACTTTGGAAGAGAGAAACAAAATTGGGAGTTTGGTAATAGAAGAGTTGTAGAAATGTGTCATTTGTTTTAAATGACCCTTGTGGTCTAGAAAATGTAGATTCCTCATCAGACTACTTAATTGAAATCTTCTTAATACCCAGGTTAAGTCACATTAAAGAGAAGACAAAGAATCTGTTTAAATCACTTTGCTGTAATAGGATTTTGTGGATAAGAACCTAATTTAAAATAAATGGGCCACTGGCTAGATTTAGACATTCCTGTCATACAAATTTCTGCTCCAAATCTATTTGCAGTAATAGGTTTTGATCTATTGTCAAACAGTCAATTGTTTTGGACATTGTATCTCTCTTCATATAACTGATCGGCAGCTTCAGTGAGTTTTACTAATTACCCATGGCCTGATTTTAATGATGATGAAGAGAAAATGTAGCACAGATACAAAGACCCGCCTTAAGGAGCAACTCCTCAAGTGGTTTCTGCTCAGGGAATATAGATAAAGAAGCCTCACATACTCGCACAGCAAATATGTGTTCATCTGACGTGGGCCTGACAGGGTTCTTCGTGACTGAGATGCATTGCCCGACAGACTGACAAGACCCCTCTCCTCACAGACTTTGCCTTCTGGTCGGGGAAAGGAGGAATGAACAGTGATTATCATTAAACATTCAGGTACGTCAGAATAAAACAGTCAAATTAAAAAAGTGACCAGATGAACGTGTCATAAGAAAGAAAAAAGGGAGCGAGGTACAAAGCACTGGGAACGTCAGCAGGGGACATTCCAACTTTAAATAGCATTGTCAAGACCGGCTTCAGCGTGAGGTAACAGAGCCTCAGACTAGAGAAGCTGGAATTAGCTTTTAACCAGAGGGGGTTTGAACAGGACGCGTAGCAGGTAGTACAAGCATATGCCAGGATCCAGGTTCCTGTGGGAGAGGAGCCCCCAGGCCCAGTTGAGATTTCCGGAGATAAACTGCCTTCTATCCTCTCCCTTCTTCCCTGCAGCTTCGTCTAGTATTTTAAAACAAGCATGCATGGAATGGAGAAATTCTGGATGTTCTTTTCCTTAGGAATGAGAGAAGCAAGGATAGAGGTAATTGATCATGACATGATTGTACATTGCGGCAACAAATTACTCGAGGCTGATGTTCTAACATCAGCTCCAGGCAAAGATGAGATGTTCAAAACTACGCTCAAATATTCCTCTGGAAGATGCCTGTTGGAGACCGCCTGACCGTTACTTCTGAAGCTTAGCCCTGCATTGTTTTGGCATTGGAAGGGATTTCTGGGTCTTTGATTCAGCGACAGACATAGTGTTTATCTGCATTGTGGGGGCCACACTAAGTGTTTAAATACGGCAAGACACGGGAATAGGGAGGCTGGGTCACGGCGCGTTCTTGATTTTGTCTCAGTCTGGGGAAGCTGATCGAGGGAAAGGCTGGCAAGTGCTATTTGAACATCTATTTCTCTCCCAAGCAAGCAGAGATAAATTTGCATAAATTATTTAAAATAATTATTTAACAAAATGACATTTTCTACCTCGCAGCCTCACTGCTTGTTTATCAGCTGCTGTCAGTGTGCCTCCTGCTCCCCCGTCTGCCTCTGAGTAGCACTTCGACCCCTCGTTGCCTGTTTTCTTCCACCTTACAAAGCTGCCCAAGGTTAAGATCACGTGGCGACTTCCCTTCCTTTTCATTGTCTCTACCACGCTGTTGAAATAATCACAGTTACCTAGATTCTTTTTCTCTTGGTCTATTCTAATTAGTTCAATAAAAATAAATGTGTTTTTAAAAAGTAGGCAAAATATTGCAGTTTATTTCTACATACTTACTCAATACCCAAAATTAAAAGGCAAGCTCCAAATGCAGAGAGCTGCTGGAGTCTGTGAAAGAGTTTAGGAAAGTTCACAATATCATGAAACTCGAAGACCCGTGGTTTAGTTATTAACCAGGATTTTTCTGATTACATATGCATAATCTCCTCGGGGATAAGAAGTAAGAAGATTAAGTTGTCTTTGTCTAAACCACACATTACAAGCTTAATCAAGATTAGCTACATCTAACAACTAAAATTATGCATTCAACATTCCATTTATTTAATTTCAATATTTTATAAATTGAAGCAGACTCCTAAAAATGCCCCAAACTAAAAGACAAATAAATAAGTAACCTTTCACAATTCTAATTTTTTTTCTTTCACTCCTTCTTTTTTCTTAGTTTTCTTGTTGTTGGTCGTGGTGGGGGAGGGAAGATATAAAAGTTATAGACCCAACAAATTATATTTATTTTTTTGCCTGGTAGGGTTTCTAACATGAGGACTTTCAAAAATTCTCAAAAACATTTATGTCCTCTCAGATTTTTATTTTGGCCTCAATGGTAATATCACCAACCCTCTTACGTAGACCTCTCGGGGATCTTCAGAGTTTAGAAGCTGGGATTCTGGGCTTTATTCTAAAATGTACTACTCCAAGCAGGCTGACTTCCAAGTTTCCAATTCTTCAGCAAGTTATCAAAAACGAGACACCCATACTAATAACTAGTTTCATGTGGGTTTGAGTTAAAATAGTTAAGCAAGTCCAACAGTTTTAACAGCAAGGATTGCTTACTTAAATATTTCAGGGACTCTTTAAAATAAAAACAGGAATGAAATAGCATTATAAACAGGCATCCCATGATATAACCTGAAAAACTCCAAACCGGCGGTGTCTCTGATGTGGATGGGAGGGGTAAGGAGTGACCCTTGATTTGCACACTGGCGTTCATTAAAATTCACTCTTGAAGATGACCAAAAGGAGTCGAGTCCTAGGGTGAGACCTCAGTTCTAGACAGCCAGAGTAGACCTGCTATTCAACAACCATGTTGAAGGATCAGCAGTGTGGCCCTGCCCTCCAGGCAGTTATTTGCTAGAGGAACCATGAAGCCTTATGGGGAGAAATTCATCCAAAGAAGGTGGAGGTGTGCAAACGTGGCCCGAGGACAGTGGGTCATTGTTGGAGGGGAGGGGCAACTCCGAGGCTAACAAGGTTTAGGTTGCTCCGATTTCTAGCTGGCCCTAGGTGCGTCCAGAGACCACAGCCAGAGCCCAGGAGGAAGTGGCCAATAAAAGGCTGACCACAAGTGTTGTCAGACAGACCAGGCAGTGCAGCTCTGGGGCCTGTGGCAGCAGATAAGCCAAGTGAGGGGTGGGGTAAATTCCTCAGACCAGCCTGAAGGCTGTCGGCAGCTGCTGCAGCATTTGCAGACTGCAAATACCATTCCGGTCAGCCAGCTGGGAGCCCCTTATCCAGAGAAATATGCGCAAAAGGAGAGGGACCCTGACCACTTGCCCTGAGAATCCGTGCCATCTGACACCGAGCAGGTCCTGTAGGAAGAGGGGAGGGCAATGGCTCTCAAGTCAGAGCAGAAGGAGAAACTCTGGAGTCCGTGGAGAGCCCAGCTCGGGAGGATTTTCTCAGCTGTTCTAGGAGGCCTGGACAGGGCTGGCACTTGCCACGGTGTGTCAGGAAGGTGCCAGGTCAGACAGACCCTCTTTGTTAACACCCCTTGGTCCTGTTGCCCTGGGAGCTTCCGGAGGCTGGAATGGCCTGAAGAAATCCAGGTTCCGTGTGAGAGTGCCTTTCACTCAGAATGCATCTCCTCCGCTGCCTTCTTCCCCCATCCGCCACATTCCTCCTGCTCCAAAAGTAATAATTCTTGCAGAGCTCCCACGGCATCCAGCACGGATGCCAAAACACGAGAATGTGCCTTTCACTTTAGAATGTTTAATCTAGTTAGGGAGACAGCATATGCTTTTAAAAAGTAAAGCAGAATAAATCAAGAAGCACAAACTGAGATTAAGCGTTCTATGTACCCATGTGCTGTGAACATGTTATTGAGTCAGAAGTGAGGTGATAAAACCACCAGAGGAAAATGTTTCTCTGTTTTTGCCTGTGACGCAAATGTCCCAGTCCCCACCGTGCAGTGTCAGGCGAGACGGCAGGCAGATACACACGCACGTGTCTGTGCGCTGGCACACTCGTGAGCACGAGCACTACAGACGGAGGGGCTACCCGAAGCGGGCAGGGCCCGTGAGCAGCACTGCCAGCAGCTCCGCGGCATGCAGTGCGCGTTCCGGCGCTCTCCCCAGGAGGTGACAAGTAAGCAACAGCCATGAAGGCTTGAAGTGCCGTATCTGAATCTCCTGGGCTCTGTGAAGAAGGAGGAAGGCCCTGGGTTCACTCGAAATCCACTCCGTAAAAGCCGAGCGCTTTCAGGGTGGGAGCTGTCGGCCGCCTGGCTGTGTGAGTTAGACCAAGGTTTAATCCAGATTTCCCTGTGTGTGATCATGGAGAAGGTTCTGATCCTTTCGCTGAACGTGGGTTTCCCCTCAGTGAGATGGGGGTGCTGATACCTAGAGAACAATGAGGATGGATATAAATCTAACAAGGCATCTGGCCCTCGGGGTCACTCACCACATCAGGCTCGCATATCCGTACACACAAGTGACACGCTGAAACGGAAGGACTGGTATGTAATTACGGGAAATGTAAGAATTCAGCGATACCAATAGTTCTTGCCTGCACCCAGAAGAATCGTTTCAATGTCCAGCTACCTTCCCTACCCCAGCCGAGATCCCTATATTACACCGGAATAGAAGGCGCATCGTTTGTTCTACGAGCGGCCGCCAAGAGCCGAAGTCAAAGGCATCCTTATGCACCAGGTGTCCGAAAGTCAGAGCCTGCGAAACCCTGTTCCACCTTCAGAATCACCCTTTCTTGGTGCTATTCGTGTTGCTTCTGCTGCGGGTCTGCAGTGCTGCCACTGGCTTTTCTCTTTGATACTCTCTGTCAGGGTCACTATCAAGAGTGAAGCATTACCTTTGACAGGACTGGGTCTGGAGCCTGATGCTGAGCGGATTGGAAGGGAACAAAGAAGCATTTCTGCTCTGTGTTGGGCTGGCCTTTTTTGGTGTTTGGCTGGGATCTGGCACTGCAACCACTAATTTTGTCTTCCTTGCTTCTTTGTAGCTCTGGCTGTTTCATTTCCTTGAAGGGAAAAAGGTGTATTTCCAATTAATAGAGAAAACTCAGGGACGCATACATGACCTAACTCTGTTCTCTGATTTTCCGTTTAATCATGCTTTGAAACGTCTGTCATTTAATCCTAGTGCAAGTGCTGGAACATGGATATTATCTTTCTCTTATGAACCTAAATGAGACATTTTAAATCTTTTCATGGCTAGTTGAAGGCAGAGTCAAGATACAAGCTACAGGTTTTCTAATTCTAGTACTATTTTCCATAACTCTGTAATTACAGACAAAATTTTGATGGACAGAGTGCCCGTCTTATAAATTCTTGTATTCCCAATAACTTAGTAGTCACTAGTGCATATGAAGTGCTCAATTCTTGTTTGCTGAACAAATAAATGCCTGGATGAAAACTGAGCTCGCACAGTTTCAAACCACTCGGCGATAGAGGGCCCGGCCCCATCTTAGTAAACATGGCTGGGAAGGCAGTGTGCAGAGCAGGCTGCTGCTGAGTGAGGGAGTCCTCAGGTAATTTTTCAAAACACAGCAGGTGACAGACAGGAGGGCCCGGGACACCATCACACGGCCTTTCTGGGGCAATACACAGCAAAGGCCTGCGTAAAGACGAGTGTGGCCCCGTGCAAATCTGCCTGGATGTGACCCAAGGATGAGAAAACAGGAGTATCAGCGGCAGGCAGGCCTGGCCAATGACTTCTGGAGTTACAGGCACGTTGATGTGAAGCGGAGAGTTGAAACACAAAGACAGCAAGCTGTTGATAAACTTGGGGAGAAAGGAGATACGTTGTGACATCACTGAGTGGTTTCTCCTCAAATGACACAAGTGAGGTTGATTCAAACGTGCTTTTTATTAGTAGCAGTTTAGAAATATTTCTTGCAATTTCACCATTAGTGATGCCATGTAAATTTTTCAGTTCTATAAAATCTGAGGAGCTAGTCATCAGGTTGTTTTTATGCATACACTCTAAGGTTTCAAAGCATTTTTAGCTTTAAAAAAACCTTTTTGTAGCAGCTAATCTTCAATTCTATCTGAATTAATGACACCATTACCCTCTTGTCATTAATATTTTCATTATGTTGGCATACCGAGATTTTTATTGTATCTTCCTTGGTGTCAGTTACTTTGTGTCAAATCAGCAAGAAATGTAATATTTTCACTATATCCACATGCTTCGTTCCCCTTAATTAATTGGATTATCAAACAATATCCATAAGCCCTTTATTAATTTTAGTTGAAACTTATCTCTTCTAATGAGTGAATTACTTTTCTCTGCCAGAATAATTTCTATAGATTTTATCACCCATCTTTATCACGTTTCATATTTCACTGATTTTATCTGAATATTTTATGTTTCTTTAAAAATATTAAATAGACTTGAAGATGATAAAAGGAGGGACTTTCATATATATCTAAATCAGGAATCTGTCACAGTGTGACTACAGCGGCGTAGAGAATGAAAGCTTGCTTGGAGGGCCCAATCACCACCAGGGCTTAGCAGGGCTACTCACCCAGGACCGTTAGGGAGACTCTCAAGGTACCACCAAAGCGGAGAACTTTCAGGCTTTTATTGAGGATATCTGTGTAAGAGAAAAAGAAAACAAAAACAGAAGAAAAGCAGTCTGTGGCAGGGAGCCGTGTGAAGGCTGGGCAGTTTCCTTGGAGAAACAAGGGCAATATCCAGACAGAACATGCCTCACTAATCTGAACATCTGGTTTAACTTCTTGCTGTTTAAGTGTCTAGATGGCTAAACACTTCTCACAGAGCCTGCGTGCTCCTGCCCTACAGCCTAACCACTCACTCCCTGGCCAACTCCCCCGCAGGAATCTTTGAGTTCTCTCTTGTTCTACTGAAATGTTCATAAGTTACATATGATCTTTGAGCTTTATTCACTAGTGAGAAACCCCTTTACACTTTCTTTACACCTGTCTTGCTAATCTTGAATGCCCTGTAAATTGGGAAAATCAGATTGCCTCATCTAAACAAATAAAACAGAAGGAAAGAAGAAAAGATTCAAGTCTACTCCACCTAGGAAATGAGCCGTAAAAACATACAACTTTTACAAAATGCTAAAGCAATCAACAGTCTCGGAAATGATGGGACTTTTTCCTTCAACAAGATTGAGGAGTTAAAAAAATCAGTAACAAGCTCTCAGTCCTAATATTTTTTTCAATATTAAATCCAGGATTTGGGGAATTGAACTCAGGGCCTGATGCAAGCCAGGCAAGCATGTTACCATCGGCCCAGCCCTGTCTTTACCTGTTTAACAGCTAAATTGTCACAGACTTTGACTGCAAATGCTGCTTAGTGGCGAATTATCAAAAAAGATTGTTTCACTTCACTAACGAAAGTCACATGAATGTGTTTCATTTAGGAAAATAAAGCTAAATATAAACATATATATATATATTCCACATATAATCTACTCTATCCAAACTAAACATAACCCTCCCAACTAGATATTTTAGTTCCAAGTCCAAAATGCTGATGGCCATCCAGTGCCCTTCAATACTAGGGGTCTTCGACAGAAGGGAAGCAGCAGTACTGAGAGACAAGATCCTAAAATTATATTATGGTTAAAAGTGTCTCCTCCAAATTTATCAATGCAGATGACTTTGTAAAAGCTCAAAAATCTCTTCCTTCCCTCTTTATCTATCTTCCTTCCTTCCTTCCTTCCTTCCTTCCTTCCTTCCTTCCTTCCTTCCTTCCTTCCTCATTCCCTATTATGTCCTGGATAATTTAGTCTAAAAATCATTATTTGGGACTAAGCAAGGTAGGGTTGGTAGCAGCAGTAGACTCAGATTGGCAGGGGTCAGCAAATCTCAAAGGAGAGAAGGGAAATGAATACATGTGAACTGTGGAAGCCTGCATTTGGGGTAACTTGGAGTGTGTGGTGGCAGTAGTGGCTGCCTAGCGCCTCAGTACACTAAGGAAAAACCCAGTTTGTGGTTGGGTATGTGTGGGAAGTGGTGAAAAATAGAATCCACGATAATAGCAAATTATTACTCTTTGAATAAAATAAGAATCATGAATTCAGACTGATATAATTTAACAAATGGGGGAGAGACACAATTTTACTTACAGTAGAACATCTATTAATAAATGTAGAGGAAATTAGAAAATCATCTCAGCAGCCTTCTACTAGTAACTCAAGTTATTAATGAATGCTAAAACTAGTGGGTGAAAAGTTGTAAAGAACAGAATATTCATTTAGTCTCAAAATACCTCCTTACAAAATATATCCATTACAAAAAGAGAGAGCATTCCTTTACCCTAGGGAAACTCAGAAAACATCACCCCAATCATTATCAAAGTTAGCATAACTATCAATAGGATAAATGAAAATAATGTATCTCCTAAGAAGATGAAATAGGAGCACAGCACTACTTCTGTGTCCTGCAAAAGGGGCACAAGCCAAATGCAATCATGGAGAAACATCAGAGGACTCCAAACTGAGGGACATTTTATAGAATAACTGGCCTATGGTGTTGGAAAGCTCTGAAGGTAGGAAAATCAAAGAGACTAAAAAACTGTTTCAGATTGAAGGAATCTAAAGAAAGTGAAAAGTAAATGCGACATCATCTTAAATTGAACTTTACTACAAGACACTTCACTGGGAAAGCTACTAAAACTCAAACTGGATCTTTGGATTACCTAGCAGCAATGTATCTATTTTTGAATTTTTTGCCATATCAAAATTATTTTCAAATATCGACACAGTCACATGAATATATCCAGTGGCTTCTCTGTGAACCTCAGAAAGAGCTTCCAGTGATAGAGGTCTTTATATATAAGCTTTATGAACTTCATGATAAATCTGCTTCTAGGTGAATATAGGTATATTCCTAGAAATAAATGCACTGATTAATCAGTATATATGAGCTGTTGCAGTGTAAACTTGAGAAATTATGTTTCCAGTATCATGCTTGGGTTATTTCACTATAATTATTTTCAATTACTGGAGTTATGGTGCGTCCCAGCCAATGGCTTTTCTGATGTAAATAACGGTGGTTAATCCTCCTGGTCTGCAGTAATATTTGCTGTGCTTCTCAAATTTAAAAACTTTCCCACAACCCCTACGTATCTGATGGCTTGTGACTCTGGTTTCCTCGGTATCACCTTAAAGGTGACTTGAGCTTCTTAGAGACTACATGTTAAGTCCAAGTAGTAATTTCTCCCTCGCTGCTCCTTTGTTGTCTTACTTTCTCATCACTGACACAATATCTGACACCCACAACTCTAAGGAGGGAAGGTTTATTTTAGCTCAGAGTTTGTAGAGATTTCAGACCATAGTTGGCTGGCTCCAAGGCAGGGCGGCATGGCAGAGGGGCATGGCAAAGGGGAAAGAGCTCATGGCATGCTGGCAGGAGGCAGAGAGGGGTCAAAAGAGGAAAGAGGGAGATGCACCCTGCCAGGCCACGCCCCCAGTGACTCCCCCCTCCCCTCACTAGGCTTCACCTCCCAACATCACATTTAGCTATAAACTCCACAACACCTGCCTGGCAAGCGCAAGGTCGTGAGTTCGATTCCTGGTACCAGGAAAACAACAACAAAACAAAAAACCAAAGCTATAAACTCCACTGATGAGTGGATAAGTCCACTGATGAGTATCACACTGCCAAGATCCAATCACCTCCCCTGTGACCACACGAGGTTTGGGAGGACCTCTAGGTATAAACCATTTGTGATCAGTCCAGGAACAAAATGTGCACACCTTTAGTTAGCTAAAATGGACCCCAACTCTTTGGCAGACCATAAAAATAAATGACAGATAGAAAGGCCACATTTGAACAAACCATACATATTGGAGAATACACACAATTTAAGGAACCGTAGTAAAATCTCATTGGCCAAAAGCATTTGACAGATTTTGGAGCAAGAAGCAAACAATATACTCATAGCATACTGTACTCTATTATCAAAACAAAAATCACTAAACAATTCAGTGGTACGTGGATGGCTGTGAAGGGATTTGACCTGGTGTGGCTAACGGGCAGGGAGTGGTGGAAGGTTGCTTGAGGTCAGAGTACTGAGTTGTGAGTGGCATACCTAGCAGCTTAAGTTCATCCTGTAAGAAACAGAGCGCGTGCTAGTGTAGCTGTTCCAGGAGATCACAGCTGTATTCAGGAAAGAACTTGAAGGTGGTGAGAGGAACACACCGAAGTAAGAATGCTCAGCAGTGGAGAGGCTGGCAGGGCATTGCTGCAACCTCCAGATCCCGTGAGGCCCGACTGAAGGCGGGAGCCGTGGGAACTGCGTTAAAAGAGAAGGTTCGCTAATGTGTCACAGACTCAATTATTGGAGCTCAGCCTCCTCTTGAACATGTCAACAGATATGCGGGAATAATTACGAAGTTTGGTTCCAGGTTGGATGACTGGGGTGGTGATAAGAGCAGGAAACACCACCGGCTGCCGTGTAACCACTGAGCCCTCGGACATTTTCTGGTTACCTCCCCATAGATTTTTTTCCTTAGCAATAAATTCCGGGACAAGTTGAAAATGACACTAATCAACCTACTTTAAAACATAACAGAAGAAATCTTGGCTAGGAAATATCCAATAAGCCTCCTTAAAAGAGAGTCCCAGAAAAATTCTCTCTCACGCCCTTAATCCTGCTGTCTAGAGTACAGATACAGTGGCCAGACCGGGCATGGAAGACTCATTCAGAAGAACAGAAGACTTAGAACGCACATTCCTCATCGCTGTGTGGAGCTGAGACAACCGTCCTGGATTATCTACCTCTGGATTTCTTTCTATATTTCAAACTACTGAGTTCCGTCTTTGTTCAGACTGGTCATCTTAAATTGTAATGATTCAACTACTTTCAATCTTGTCTAACAGAACCCTGACTCTGCTGGGGCACCCACCTTTCTCAAATACAACCATCTGATGCAAGAGAGGAAGGCCTCTTGCTATGGTCCCTCCCTTTCCGTTGTATAGTTGATGATTTTGCACAGTGCATGTCACGAAATTTTGGCCAATGAGATGAGGGAAGTCTTGGCTCCTGGGGAAGTTTTTATTGGCTAATAAGAAGTCATGTGACAAAGGAAACAGCCCCTATCTTTGCCTGGCGGGCACTAGCCTGTCAGGTTGTGCCGCCTGGAACTAGAGCAGCCACCTCATGAGGATTAAGCCCAGGGGCTGAAAATAGCAGGAAGTAAAAGTAGAAGGAAGCCGAGTCTGGCTTGACGTCATTTATCCTCTTTCTTAACGACTCAAGGCACTGTTCTGTCTCCAAAGTTCTCATTGTGTGAAAGAATATTTTCCTTATTGTTCACACCAATTGAATTTGGGTTTTAGGCTAGTTAGAACTGAAAACATCCTCGCTGGTATTTATTAAGACAAAAATAGAGACAGGTTTGTAGGGGGCTACTCAGGGGAGGAGTGTACTTCTAAAATACTGACTTTAATGATCTGTTATGACTATAAGGAAACTAGAAAGAGGTGAGCAGAATATGGATATTTTGGGATTAAAGATTATAGGTGTGGTTTGAGCCACAGTTTATGAGCACTGAAGGAATACCAGTTTATGGATAAACGGCTAGGAAGCAATTTAATTTAAACCATGAGCAAAGGAAGAGTTAGACAAAAGGACAGTCAAAGCCAGACAAAAGTAAGGAGGTAAATCACCAAAGGATAGTGGTTTCAGAAAACCAGAGAATAGAACTTCAAAAAGACGAATGTCTGCAAAGGAGAGTCTTTGGGATTTGTCAGTGGGAAGATCATAATGTCCTTTGAGATTAGCTTTAGTAAGCAGACGGGGTGGGAGCTTATCTGCAGCGGCCTGCAGAGAATGGAAATATTGGCTACCTCCACGGTACTCGATCCTTAGAGCAACTTTGTTTTAAAAGAAAAAGTAGCAGATAGTTCTGTAGTTGGATCTCTGGGGGCTGCTTTCTTAACAAGGATTTGGGTTACCGGTATGACATGCTCATGAACTGTGCCTTAAGTAGTTTAAGCTACATTTTCCATGGATTATTTACAAGACAGAAAAGGAGGGTGACAATTTGAGGCCAGGACGGGTTAATGGAAAGCATTTATGTGGGAGATAACTCCAGCATGATTGGAAGGATATGAGAAAGATGAACGAGAGAAGAGATATAAGAACAGATATCTGGTAGGACACAGCCCTGGAGAAAGGCATTTAGAAATATTTCTAAATGTTGAAGAATTCCAGGCAGAAAAGAGATGGATAGTGAGGGTGTCCTTTGATTCTGTAATGAAATACTACAGTCTAGGTGGTTGATAAATGGAAATTTGTTTCTCACATTTGGGGAAGCCAGGAAGTATAAGATCAAGGGACCAGTAGATCTGGTGTCCAGTGAGGACATGTCTTCTGACTCAGAGATGGTGCCTTGTTGTTGAGTCCTCACATGGGAAAGGGGTGTATAAGCTCCTTTGGGCCAATTTCATAAGGCTCCTGATCCCGTTTATGAAGGCAGGGCCTTCATAATATAATTGCTTCTCAGCTCCCAGCACCATTAGCCTAGGGATTAGGATTTCAACATGAATTTCAGGAGACATAAATGTTCAGACCAGACCAGCGTCTAAACGACTTGCAGCCTGGCCTTCAGTGCATTTTCATTGCTTCTCTTTCTACTTTCTCTGGAAACCGTCAGATAAGGTTATCTTTAAGTATTCCTCATAATTTAATCTTCCTTCTCAAACAAACAAATGAAAAAATGCTAGAAATGGAGATGAACAGTAAGCTGACTTTGATCCAATGGAAAACACTTCTTTTAATCAGTTAAATATTTTACAACTGAACAAGCTACACCCAGAAGTCGTGAATGTTTAAATTTTTGAACATTTTAAAGAGGCTGAAGAAACCCTTACAAATATTGCAGGCAGAATTGATGCTCAGATAGAACCGGTGAGTCCAGGCTTTTTTCCAACACTGAGACTGCTGAGACTCTAAGATTCAGGTAATATACCAAGAGACGAGCTTTCCAAGAGGAAGGATAAGGATACGCAGGGGACAGAGCTGAAAAGCCGGGACTATGACAGCATAAGAACACAGCGATATGACAAAAATAGAAGGTAAGTGCGATATTCAAAATAAATTTTGCCTTCTATACAATTTTTGCCTTATGTTGGCTCAATATTTCCCTTACTCCCAGCTAAGTGATGGTGCTACTGTTTGATGTAAATACAAAGTCAAATTCTGAAAGCACCTCAGCGTGTCTATACTTCAGTTTTGTACTGAAGAGAACTTCCAGTTCACCACTAAGACCAACCCTGAAGTTTTCAAGGCGAATGGATTTTTGCATAAGGTATGAAAAAAAAGAACAAATTTTGTCGACTTTTAAGATTCAGCCTTTTGTGTGCAAAATGACAAGAAAATTATTAACAGCCAGTATATTAAATCATGATAGAGATTACATATTGTTTTGGGGTAATTTTTTTTCTCAAAAACAAAGGAATCTACTTAACAACTGCTGATGACTAATGTGTTGTTTTTACGTGAGTGAAGTGTGTATGGTTGACTATTGTTAAGTAAAAGGCTAAATGGAGAAACAAGAAAACATAATAGAGACAAAAGAGGTGCTATCTCATTGCGCAAGACAAAATTGTTGACTACTACTAATTGTATTAATTAATCGATGTGAATAATACTTTGGGAAAAGACGCCGATTAATGTCAGTAGTGATGAGTTTGAATTAAGTAACCATCTTTTTAAGGCATTTCTTGGATTTTACAGATAGTCTTTCAGCTAAACACTTACCTCAAACTATTAATTTGAAGTTCACAATGGAAAAGTAGGTGTGGGTGAGCAGGCGACATATGCCAGTTACCCAGAAAGTGTCGGGCAGAATCCAAGATAGGAGCATAGTTCATGTGATATCTAATCCCTCGAATGTCAATTTGGTATCTCAACCTTCTTTCAGAAAGGCCCGTACTGCTCAAAGAATGTCAAAACATTTGGCTAAAATCGGTTTGATAGATATAGATGAAATCACTTCGCGGTGCTTGATTGGGTAGAGGAAGTGGTTACCTGGGGGAATGGTTTGTTGAAGTCCTGAGGAAAACACTCGGTCCAATTCCTTCCCCATCATTAATGGTGTGTAGCACAAGTACATAATGGGCTCAGTTGGATTCAATCTATTTTATGCACCCGTGCTTGACATTGGAACAAGGGACCTAGACCTTCCTATTAGGATAAATTTCAAAGCCTCCAACACACCTTTGCTGTCTCAGTGGAATTCAAACATCCTCAGAATCCTTGAGGGGACTATTGTGGAACTTCCTTGGAGCAAATGATTGCACCTTAGAACAACAAGCTTAATACGTTACCTTATAGGTACACACTGTTGTGTCATGGTGGGTGAATAACAGAGGCTGAAATAAGTTTAAGAGAGACAAACCAGTTAGAAACCAAGCCTGAGCCAGGCGTGGTGGAGCACGCCTGTAATCCCAGCACTCGGGAGGCTGAGGCAGGAGGATCACTGCAAGTTTGAGCTTAGCGTGGGCTACAAAGTGAGCTCAAGGCCAGCCTGCACTGCATAGCGAGACTCTGTCTCAAAAAGACAAAAAACAACAACAACAAAAGAAACCAAGCCTGGAAAAACATGACTGTAAAGCTTTATTGATAGGCCAAAATGAAAAGCTCTCAGTATCAAAAATATTATTTGAAATTATCTATGGCTCAACAACGAAGCAGAGAGGGATTTCAGAATATGTATTTTTGTCTGGAGAAATATGATTTTGTAGCATTATAGAGTGTATTCTCTGAGGGAAAGAACTATGTCAGTTATGTTCACCTTTTTCTCTCTAGGTTCCCTTGGCTTATGATAAGTGTTCATGTATTTGTAAAGTGAATGAATGAATGGACTGATGACCTCTGAATGGAGAAGGCATGTGATTTAGAGGAATTATGAAGTCATGAAGTGCAACACACTCGGGCAATACGATTGGGAAACCTTTTCTCTTTAACTTCACCCACTGCTGTGCTAGGAGTGTATCTCACCTGGGTTTAAGCCATGATAGTTGTTCTTACCACTTAAGTCACTGTGGAACCTAAGGGATCAAGTGAAAGCTGCCAGGCATACTCCTTCCATCCCCTCCTTCTCAGAGGGACTTGATTGGTCTTAAAATTACAGGTGAGGAAACTGAATCTCAGAAGAGTTTGTGGTTTTCATGGGGTCAGCCAGTTTGTAAGCAGCAAAGCTGAGACTAGAACCCAAGTCTCCAAATTTATACCCAAGGCTCTTTTGTTATGCCTTTACACAATTCCATAGAAGTAGTTGTTTCACAGGAATTTTTATTTTTATTTTTATTTTTGTTTGTTTGTTTGTTTGTTTTTCCAGTACCGGGAATTGAACTCACGACCTTGCGCTTGCCGTTGAGCTAAATCCCCAACCCTCACAGGAATTTTTAAACAATAGATTTAAGGAGGAGATTTTGTGAACAAGGATAGTATTATCTTCAGAAATGGTATGCTGAGGGTCCATTTAAAGGTAGTTGCAGTATAAATGAAAAGGAGATGGCTTTGAGAGATTTCAAAAAGAAAGAGCTTCTTGTTTTGACATTAAACTAGAAGCTAGGCTTAGGGAGAAAACTGAAATGGAACTTCTAATTCCTGAGCATCCTGATAATCGTGAGTCAGGAAGATGGTGGTTTGGGCCCAATATTCTTGTACAGTAATGATAATATATATGACGGTCTCTGTTAAATAAAGGCCAGTAGAAGACAAGATAGCAGAGCTTGAGACCTGAAAAACAAGACTGCAGAGTGAAGAGCAAAATATCAGCAAAGGTGGCAGAGAGTGCCAGCCGCTGCCAAGTAGTTATTTCTCCCTTCTGGCGTAGTAGCAGAATTGTGAATTTTAGCTGAGCACGTTGCTGTATAACTGAACACTGTGTTTCCTTGACTCCCTGGCAGTGTGTACAGCAAGGTTTAACGGGCAGAGATTTTGTGATAGACAGCTCCTACACTGGCTCCCCAAGGATCTTTCCCTCTCAATAGTCCTTTCTTGGGTGAATCTTTGTGACTGATTTTTAATAACTAGAATATGACCAAAGTAAGGAACGTTACTTCCAAGACCAGGTTATCCAGAGACTTTGGCTTCCAGCTTGGGGTGCTCTCTTTCCCTCTTTTGGTGGGAGGGAAGCCATATTGTAATCTACTCTATCGAGAGACCTATGTGGCCGGAACTGATTATCTGCAGCCAATAGCGAGGACCTGAGACTTTCCCACAGCTGTGTGAATTTCCCACAGCCATGTGAATGATCTCGCAATGTGTCCTCCCCAGGGAGCCTTCAGGGACTGTCACCCCTGATTGCAGCCTTGAGAGCGACCCTGAGACATGAGTGCTCAGCTAAGGTGTGTGTGTTTTCCTGACCCACAAGAAACTGAGATATAATAAATATTGTTGTTTTAAGCTGGTAAGTTTTGGTGTCATTCATTACACAGCAGAGTACAACTTATATAGATATGAAGAAAGAGTCATGAGGCGACTCCAGGTCTGGTCAAAGGCAGCAGCATAGCCGTCATGGGGCTTGCTGCCTGAAACATGGCTCTGTTGAGTGCAGTTCCCCCAGTCATCTGTGACGAAGTCAGAGTGACAAGATGGAGCTTAGACTCCTGAAGACCTACAGAAATTTCTTACTGGTCGTAAACTACCTACCTCTGGACTTCCTAACTTAAACTTTCCTAAAATGGCTGGTGTTTTCTTATATTGTGTTTTCTGGTATATTGAGGCAAACCTAATCCTGACTGGTGTTTATGGAGGGGGGATAGGAGCAGGGACTCCACTGGTGATAAAGTGTAATAAGCAAGCTGCAAGAGCCTAAGCAGCAGAGACTGCAACTCTTCCAGGATGAACAGCAAAGGCAGGGATACTTATAAAGAGAAGAGTGAGGTGTCACCAAGTGCTGTTGTCCAGGATGCCCTGAATAACACTAGCCCTGTGACAGTTAAGATATGGGTCTCAAATTCCCAAGGCAGAACTCTACGGAAGCCTTCCTTTCAAAAATGATGAATACATAATATCACTGAAGATCAATTTAAGTTCAATTTGAAAATTTTCTACACAGTTCCATTTTCTTGGATAAGTTTTGTTGATCATCGGCTTACTGTGATATTGGCCCTTAAAATATTGCCATTTCATCATTGTCATGGTTATTAATATTATTACATGTTTGTTGGGTACTATAATAATTAATATTCAAGTGCACTCATAAGTACTATGTAGATTTTTTATTTTTAATAGAAGAAAAAATTTCTGAATATTTTAACTATCTTTATATTTGGGTCATTACATCTTCTACCTTTAATCCTGTCAAGGCTTCAAGGAAAAAAAAACCACTTCTTTAAATGTGACTGGCATTAAATCAGCTATAATCAGGAGGGTACATTCTTGTCAAGCCTTCCTGGCAATTCTGTCTGCCAAAAGGCAAGGACAGCAGTGAAGGGAAAATGCTGCTTTGAATCTAATCATAGCATGCAAGAAAAAATTTGTCCAAAAAATAGGTTTGCTACCACTTTGGAAGAATAAAATAAGGTATAATATTTTGTGATAGCCAAGGAGGGGAAAGCTGGACATATTCAGCCACAATTACATTTTTATGAGATATTCTTTCAAGTTACAAAATAGGCATTCATTGCAGAGGACTGTAGAAAATTACAAAGGAGAAAATAGTAATCTAGAGATAACACTATTAATATTTTGATGTACATCTTCCTTGCTTTTTAATAAATGCATTGTGTTTCTCTTGTTATTCAGTTTCTATTAGACTTCACATAAAATTTTATATCTTGCTTTCTTCCCTTGATAATACATCATGAAACCTTCCCTATTTTATTACCTGGCCTACTGAGACATAAATTTAATATTTACATGATACTCTATTAAAAGGAAAATACTGATAGTTAATTTTCATCAGCATTATGGGCTAGATACTATATAATGACTGCATTCATTGATGGATTGTCTCATTTAATGTTCATCATAATCTTCATCTTAATTACAGTACTATGAGAATCCCTACTTTATACAATATTTAGAAAATAATTTGTTTAAGGCTCTAAAAGTAAAAATTAGAAGATTCAGAGTGGAATCCAGATAACTTATAACTAGTGTCTATGGCATTAACTATTACACTGTAGTATTTCTTACTGTAAATTTGTTAAAATGCTTTCTAACAGTGTCTTATTGTTGGATATCTAAGGTATTTCCATTTTTCAACTATTACAAATCTGACAGTAATAAAATCTGGCTGTGCACTTTTGTTCATATCCATTGTGACTGCCTTAATATAAAGCTATAGAAGCAAAATTTCTAGGTGACATGGTATACATAATTCAAAACCATTTGATACAGTTAAAATATGTGGGCCAATTTCACAGAACATTTCTTTTTTCTTTCAATTTCTGTTAAATTAATGATCACCCTGTTAATGATGTAAGCTGTTTACTGGCAATGTAGATTTATTTTTTAAATACCTGACATATTTTATTTGTTTCTTCATTTTTCCTAATAGTTTGCAAGAATTCTTTATATTCTAACAATAGATTTTTCTTTTAAAATTTGGCCTGACATGCTAATTGTATCTTTTAAGGTATAGGTTTCTAAATTTTGATAATTTATCAGTCTTTCATTTAATTGTTTTTTTTCATTTTCATTTGCTGTTAAATTTATTTATTTATTTATTTGGGGTTTTTTTTTTCTTTGTTTTTTCTTCTGGTACTGAGAATCGAACTCATGACCTTGTGCTTGCCAGGCAGGCGCCGTGCCGCTGAGCTAAATCCTCAGCCCCTGTTGTTAAATTTAGAAAGGCTTTGTGCTTTGGAATTAGAAAAATGACCCTACATTTTGAGCAATTTCTGACAAATTTTTTTGGTAAATTAAATTCATGTATTAGCTAGGGGAATAGCATATATTTAAGTACCTGACCTCAAATTAGACCATACTCAGCATTGTACAGAAGATGGAAATTTCCCTACATTTTGTGATCTTACTGTATCTTTTTCTTTTTATGTTAGTGATTGTTAAAGCATAATTAGGGTTATGTTATTGTTTAAAGTCAGTCATTTAAACATCTATATTTGTTTCTGAGAAACAACATGGTATATGTCTGCAAGGATTGCCTGTAAAGTAGCTCAAATTTTAGAACAGATGTATTAGTGTGTGGCAGACATTTTCCCTAGCAAAATCGCTTGCTCTATTAGGATTGCCTTGAGAGGAAATAAATAATAATTTCTGTGGCTCACAATCATTACGATATTTCTGCTGGTATTATGTTTTATTCTGTCAGCTATCATTCTACATTTTCATGCACAGTGTATTTAGCATTATTATAAACCATAAGTGACCTACTCGTCTGCAGTGCAAGGCTGACATTACAGCCCAACACTGTTGCTGCCCTACTTCCTCCCTGATTGGTGTCTTTACTGTCTTCCATCAGTCTTGATGTGTCTTGTTGAAACTCTTGTGCAACAGTGCTCTTGACTTCCAGATTAGCGCTTTCAAGGTTATTGAAAAAAGGACTTTCCTGCGTCAGAGTCCTTGTATTTTCATGATGTTAACAAGTTGGGTAATACAGGAAAACTGACATAATAACTGGAAGCCCAAGCTTTCTGAAATTTTACGCTTGCATTCATTTAGAATTTATTTCAGTATATTGTGTGGAATGAGACTCTTGCTTTACGTAACTTTTTGAAAGGTAATAATTCATTTCCTAGGTTACTTGAACCACCACTTCTTTTCATTACTACATTTATGCGTGTGGTTTTCATGTATGTGTGCACACATTCATATCTGTCTAAAGTCTGTTTCGGAGCCTTTTACTGTCTCTATTTCTGTGTCAGTTTCTTTGGTCTTGTGCTACTCTCGTGTTGTTTTCTTTTCTGTGGTTTTGAGGGGTATTTTAATATCAGATCATAATGACTCAAACCACCTGCTGTGCAAATAGTCAATTTATTGCCTCTTCGTTTGGCATTCACCCTTCATTAAGTGTTCTGGAGAACAGAGCTGGATCCTTGGAGGATATTTCAACACCAGCTAGTATGATGTCATCTTGTGAGTAGAGGGCGGTGAAGAGACTGTAAGAGAACAGAGCTTCCCTACATTTCCGCTGTGCTGGCTTGGCTTGTCCGCAGCGTGCAGGCCTCCTGCAGTGCACTGCAGCCAGCAGCCCCGCAGCCAGCAGCACTGAGGAGCCAGCAGTTTCTGCCAGAGCTGTAGCATGCAAACATCGGCAGGTTTCACCGCTGTTGGGTCGTAGTGATTTCTCTTTAAATGAGCCACACTTGTGCCTTCAGCAAGGTCTAGATCTGGATTAGGGTCCTGGTAGAAGGAACTCTTTCTTCCAGCAGACCTAGAATTCCTGGACTTATTATGTGTACTATTTTTATAATCTCTAGCTCGATTACTTTTTTATTGGCTAACCTATAATTGTCCTAATTTTCTTTTATGGTTCATAATTCTTAATATTAAGCTTTCCCTGTTCAAATTATCATTTTGTTTCTGTCTCCTGATTAAAACATGAATGATCCACTTTCACAAAAACTTCATAAATTCTCCTTTCCATCTTTCCAAATGAATTTTAGAGTTAATAGGTAAACGTCCAAAAAATCCTTTAAAAATTTTTATCAGAATCACACTAATGTTATACATTAATTTGTAAAAGCTGACATATTTTCCATATTGAATGTTTTCTTTGAGATAAACCAGTCCTTTGTGTTTTTGGGAAAAAAATTCCTATTCTTTATTTAGGCTCTACAAATTTCTTGTTAACGTCTAGAAATTTTGCTGACTGCTATCCTGAATGTGATCTTTTCCCATTCTATTTTCTGTGTAATTTAATTCAACTGCGTGTTGGTAGCCAAGCTCTCAGAAAATTGATCTTCTACAGGAATCCATGGAAAATGGATGAAGCACAGCATTAAAGCAATTAATTCTGGCTTACCACTGCAGCCCGGTGGATCTAGCCACTGGCCATATAACCTACAAATGCAAGACTTCAACTTTTATCTCTGTTCAAGTTGCTATGTTTGCATAACAAAGCACCTCCAAATCTAGTGGCATGAAAGAACTATTTGTTATTGCTCAAGGATGGGGATTTGGGTACAACACAGCTTCTCTCTGCTCCTTGGTGTCTGGAGCTCAGCTGGAGAACTCACAGGCTGGAGCCTGAAGTCGTCCAGAGGCTCACGAACGCCCACTTCTAGTAGTTAATGTCGGCCGTCGGCCAAAGGGCCTCAGTTCTTTTCCGTTTTGGCCTTTACATGTATGCATGTTAATTTAGGCTTCTTCACAGCATGGTGGCTGTTTTCTCGATGCAAACTTCCCAGAAAGAGCTCTGTGAACTAGTTGGGTTATGGCAGAGAACTGGGGTGGCCCCCAAAGCCCTGGGCGTTTGAAGGCGATCGGGTCGTGGGAGCGCTATACTCACCACTGGATTAGTACACTGCGGAGTTCATTGCTGGACGCGCTCCTAGGTGAGTGGGAACTGGTCAGAAGAAGCAGTCCCTGGGGGGGTGACCCGCGAGGGTCTCTCTCTCTCCTTGGCTTCTCTTTCTCTCCCTCCTTCCTGGCCAACATAAGACGAGCAGCTGTCCTGCACCCAGGCCCTTTTGTCATGCCTCAGAGCCAGGAGACTGAATTGAATCCTCCAAAAAAAATAAGCTAAAGTAAACTACTGCTCCTTTAGCTGTGGGTGTCGGGTGTTGTCTCAGTGAGGAGGAAAGTAATAAAGAAAAGCTAGCTAACGACACAGGGTCCCTTCCCTCATATTCGACTGGTTAAAGAAGTCAAAAGCACACTCTGTTTCCAGAAGAGACTAACGAGACTCTTCCTACTCAGTGTCAAGGTCTAGACGAGCACAAAAGACCAGAAACGCAGCTATGGCCATCGCTGGAAAGCAGAATGTGCTCCGTTACTGAGTGGCATCATGGGAAATTCCGGCGCACCCCAAACCATGGGTGCTGAGGTGCGAGCTCAGGGACGAACGGTGAGTTTCTGTCATAATCCTCATCATAACCTTGGTAAGAGGGACTGCCATTTCCTCAGTGAAACAGTTTGCACACTAGTGGCTTTCCTGTCGTTGGGACAAAATACTCCACACCCACAATTTAAGGAGGAGTGGGGTAGCTTGGTTCTTGGTTTCACGACCAGCTGGCTCCGGGGCAGAAGTGGGCTGGTGGAAGGGCACAGCTCGGGACACACCACTCACCCACAGTGGAGCACAAACGGAGGAGCCGGGAGCAAAAACACGTCCTTCAGGTCACGCTCCCAAGGACGCGTCTCTTCCCCTCAGGCCCTCCCTCCTGAAAGCACGTTCAGCTGTGAACTCATCAGTATATTAATCCACTGACAAGAATAAATTCCTCATGATCGGATCACCTTCCAAAAGCTCCACGCCGAGAGTATGACACTCTTGGGGGACATTTTTGTTCTAAAACATTATAGTTTATAAGATCCATATTTCTAAGGGCAAGATAGTATACCTAATGTCGGATCATGTGCTTTTTCAAAATGTGAAGGGCAGTATTAATCGCATACTATGCTATATTTTATTGTCTGTTCCTCAATAAATGTTGTCTCAGAAGCCTATTTTTGGGCTATCTGGCAATTTGCCTTTGTTCAAAGTTGAATTTTCCTGGAATATAAAAGTCTAATTTTTATATACTAATGATCAGGCTGATGAACTTATTTATTGCTTCAAAATCTTTTCAGTTGATTCTGTTTGAGATTTCTAGTTAACAGATTCTCCAGGAGACTGCAATTTTACTTCTTGTTTTTTTCTTACACTGGTCAAAATTTTCAGAAAAATGGTAAATAAGGATGCTAATAGAAGAAGTGTTTGTCTCTTTATTACTTTAAATGAAAAGGCTGTGGATTTAGCTATAGTTGGTTTGAAGTAGGTTTGCATCACTATTTCAAGGAAGCACCTTCCTAGTCTTTATTTGCTAAAAGAATTTTTAAAGCATTTATGGAGACTGTATTGCCTCTAACCATTTGATATGGATGCTTTATATTACTAGATTTCCTAATGTTAAATCATACTTGGAATAAGCTCTCTTTAGTCATGGTGTATTTTCTAGTATTGAAGTCAATCAGCTGTTAACAATCCTTCTCATACAGATTTTGCATCATCTCATATATCTGCATATGAAGTATTTTTGTTGTTGCTATTTTCCATATAGTTTGTAACAACATTGCTTTTGTTGTCCCAAAAAATAATTCTTAAAATTATTTTTGCTATTGGTAAGTGGTTGAGATTTTTTCCCCAATTATACTACAACTTAGATAATAAGAGAATATATTTGTTTTTAGGAAAGATATGTTATTTCAGAGTATATAAGTTGTATAAGAAGTGTTTACTGTACTGCATTAAGTTAATTCCAAGTTTGTTGTGGCTTTACCCAGCAAACATTTATTCTTGTCACATCCCATGTTGAACGGTAGTTTGTAGGAATCTCTGCTCTAGGATTTAGGTTAATAGAATGTCCACAATCTCTTGCTACTATTATCTTAACTTGTGATATCGGAATTCACTATAACAGGAAGAGAATGAATGGAGAATTCACTCTTTCTTTTAAATTCTTTGACCCAGAAGTAACACATGTCAGTTACATTCGAAGCACATGCGTTAGAGCTAATCATCTGATCCCGCTTAACTAAAAGATTATGTTGGCAAGCAACTGGAATCTCAGAGGACAGAATGTCTGTGAAAAGATGATATCCATGAATCTAAGTGGAAGACTGTGTGGAGTGTTACACCTGGAGTATTATTACGTGAACTTCAAATATTATGTTAAGGTTAAATGAAACATTGGAAAGGGTATTTGCAGAAATATTTTCTCATGAGTGAGGGCCACAAGTGAAAGGCCTCTAAAATGACCTCTGTGACTATGGAGAAATTTCTCTTATCAACAGAAATTTGAAAGAACATTTTAGAAATATAAAAGTATAATACAAGAACCAGAATTATTCTCTCACTTAAAAATATCCAATGAATAGACAAAGTATATAAAGAGGCTATTTCAGGAAATTGGACATGAAGCATCTAAGAAGAATACACAATGAAAGACAAATAAAAAATAAGCTGAACCCTGGAATTTCCCCAGTTCACCGCCTTAAGAGAATTTCCAAGCAGCAGTGCAAGGAGGGGGATTCCAAATTAAGCCTGGGCTGGGGATACAAAGGTGAAGGTTTGGTGAATTAAGGTTGTGAGTGTTCTAAAACTGAGGATGTAAGAGGAGACTCCTCCTCTAGTATTCAACAGAATATAGTTCAGCACACATCTGTGTGGAAACTAAGGCTGAGGAAAGAGCCACTCAAAAGAATTAGAGCTAATGGTTCCTGGTACTGAAACATGGCTGGAGGAGGTGCCTGTTTCCCTCACCCGGAACAGAAGGCCTGAACAGAGCACTGAGAGCAGGGTTTGCCCCACAGTGGACAGTTAACCCTAGACGGTATGTAGCTCTGGTGGTAACTAATAAATCTTAAAACGAAATTTAAGTGATCAAATTCTTCCCTAGTAACTTCCCAAGTAACTCTACTCTGCAAACCAGATTAAGGCTCAAAAAATTAATGGTTCTAAGTATAGAAAAATAGCTAACTCTGGACAAAGTAAAAATTACAATTTCTGGCATCCAAAAAGTAATCACCAGGCATAAAAAAGAAGGGAGATATAGCTCATGATGAAGAGAAAAATCACAAACTGAAATTGATCCAGAAGTGATGCAGAGGTCAGGGTTAGGAGACAAGGACATTAAAGGAGTTAGTGTAACACACTCTTTTTATTCAAGAAGTTAAGTAGGGACATGGAAAATATAAAAAGACTCAAGTCACTTTCTAAAATGAAAACTGTAATATCTGAGATGAAGAATATACTAATGGAGATGAATTGTAAGGCAAGCATTGCAAAAGAAAAGCTTGTGGATTTTAAAACATAAAGCAATAGAAACCATCCAAAATGAAACATAGAGAAAGCTTAAATAAATATAGCCTTAATGGTCTGACACAATGTCAAGGAAGCTAATGTGTATAATTAACATTTCAAAGGAGAAGAAATAGATGAGGAAACAAAAAATACAGTACCTGGAAAATAATAGAAAACATTCCAGATGTTAAGGAAACTATAAACATACAGATCTCAAAAGTTAAGCAAACCCTTACCATATGAAATATGAAGATAAACATATCCTGGCATAGCATAATTAATTTTCTCAAAACTAATAATGAGGAGACTATCCTAAAAATAACCTAAAGTAAAAGACACATTTTATACAACAGGACAGAGGTAAGGATGGCAGTAGACTTATGACTGGAGACAACATATGATGGGAGAGAGTGATTAAAAATCTTTAAAGTTTGTATTAACTTTAAATATGTTTTGCCTATAAACAGGAATGAATAAAAAAGATGTGGTATTTTTATACAATGGAGTATTTCTCAGCTATAAAGAAAGATAAACTTGAGGCTTTTATAGGTAAATGGATGCAACTAGAGACCATACTCATGAGTGAAATAAATCAGACCTGCATGTGTAAACATCATATCGTCTCCCTAGTGTAAGAAGCTGAAAGAGTAAACAAGACCCAAAGGGCACAATAGATATTGTGAACAGGAAAGAAACTGCTCAGAAGAAAGAACAACTGGGATGGGGGAAAGGAGAAAAGAAGGAAGAGAGAAATAATACACACACACACACATATATACACACACACACACACACACAAGATAGCTAAGATAATTGCTCTACTAATTTCTATTAGGTCATTGAAAGAAACACTTAGTGCTTATATTGTTTGATCAATTTTGCATGCCTATATCTGGTAATCTGAACAACTACTCTGAAGATAACAATATACAATATAATAACCATTATTAATTTCCTATCTTGTTTTGAAATTCTGTATAATTTTTATTGTTTTTTATTGTCTTTAAAATAAAATAAATCTTTAAAGTAAAAAAGTAAACCTTTCAACCTAGAATTCTATACCTGGCAAATGAAGGAATGAAGAAGAGGTAAAGATTTTTCAGATGTGCAAAAGCCAGAAGAACTCATCTCTGGCAGATTCACTCTATAAGAAATGTTAAAGAGTACTTTGGGGAGAAAAATATAACTGGACAAAAACACTGGTTTAGGAATAAAGAGTGTAATAAAGGAATAAAGAGTGATAGAAATTATTAATTATTCTTGTGGGCAAAAAAAAAAAAAAAAAAAAAAATTGCCGAAACAGTTCCTTGCATCATATTCAAATAAAATAAAACCCAGCCAAAGCAAAGGTGTCCATCTTTTCCAGTGTGATTTCCTAAGGGCAGATAGCCCTTCCCAAGGTAAGCGCCATACATACACACAGACACTGACACTGCTACAAGCAAGGACTGTTGCTTTTGATTTACACTTAGGATCTACCCCAGAGTCAAGTGGGAAAGGGATGTACAACTGAACTGAATCGGGACTGGGACTACCTCATAACCAAAGAGAAGAATGCTGTTAGGGGAACAAACAATTTTGTCTGCTGCTGAGGCTATGGCTGGCATATATGTCAAGTACCTAATCGAGATTCATGAGTAGATAAGGGATTAAATGACTTGTACATATAAAAATATTTGTGAAAATGGGGTCATCATATAAACACAGGTTTTAAATCTGTATATCAACATGTTGTTCACATTTTCTCCATCATTAAATGTTTTTTCTACAACATTTTAAACTTAAATAATAGCAGTCCATTGAATGGCTATACCATAATTCATTTAAACTAATTTTATAATCCTTGATGTTAGACAATAACAGAATTATTATTAGAACTGTTAAAACTATTAACACTCCTATAAGTATACTTCTAAATGTAACTTTATGCACATTACTGATTATTTTATTAAAATAAATCATTTGGAAGGGAAGAGCCATACTAGATTATGTGTTTCTTTATAGCAAGGTTACACACATTTACTTTCTCACAGCCAGAACAGGACAATTTTTATCCCCTCTCCATTGATGGTAGGAGCTACTGAACTTCTCTGATTGGAAGGCAAATATTTCCATTACCCTAATTTTGTCTTACTTTGGCTGTCAGTGAGGAGAACCATATATTCCCATATTTTGCACTCATTTGTATTTATTTGATGGATAATATATTCAGTATACTCTAAATCCTAAATGAAGTGACATTGTAACACAAACAAGCATATTTGTCTTTTTTTTTTTTTGGTACCGGGGATTGAACTCAGGACCTTCTGCTCGCCAGGCAAGCACAAACAAGCAAAATATAAAAGGCTGAACACATTAAAGAATGGCTTGGACAAATTATATTATGGCAAGGTAAATAGGCAAAATAGTTAACGCATATAAAACAGTAAAAGGCATTCTTCTTAGAGCTAACAAAGATAAGAATATATTGATTTTACTTTATATTCTCTGTGATGGAGATTGATGGTCAAAAATGAAGAGCAGACAATGGTAGCAAAGTACAGAAGTGCCACTTAGGCTAAGGGCTAACACGCAGCTGAATTTCAAGTGAGCTTATTCTCCCAGGACTGACTGAATTGTCAAAGCACTACTACTATGATTCAGAATGTGAACCTTTGAGGAATGTTCCAGAATAGGAAATGGGTACTAGGAATTTGCATGATTCATGATGTAGCCATGATAAAAGAGATGTGTGAATTCCCATCTGATTAAATGAGTGACTCTGAATGTTGGTGTCTGGTGAATTCAGTCCTCACTACATCACATTTAAATTATGGGTTGTAAGATAACAATAAAATTTAATGAGAATATATGTACAAATGGAGATAAATCACCTGAATAGTATGTGTTATTTATGTATCAGACTGGAGATAGATGTGGAAACAGTGGTTTGTTTTGGGGGAAAGAAAGTTTCTTATTCAATATGGCAGACATTATTTACAAGCAAGAAATATTTTAAAAGTCCATTTTAGAGCCACAAGCAAACAATTCTACTTTAGAGTGTGGGCAAGGAACTACCAAGATGATCTTCTCTAAGGCTTCATTTTACAATTGTCAAAACAGACATCAAGGGTAAAATGCTCTCCCAGCTTCCCAACGAGTTAGCTGTGTGATTTCATTCTTCATCATGTCCTACAGGTTCTCTCTCTCTCTCTCTCCCCCTCTCCCTCTCTCTCCCCTCCTCTCTTTCTTCCCCCTCATTATTATGTCTCATGGCCCACTATATTCAAGAAAAAGGTGAGCTTTCCTTTGCTGAATAATTCTCAGCCGAAAAAGAGAGTGGATGTCTTAGACTGAAACATAAATTTGCAAATGAATTTAGGATTTCAGGGTGAGGAAACCTAAATCGGTGTTTGGTCTAGTCAGTCCAACCGCTGGTGTCACTTGGTCCCACACTCGTGACACACTTGGTTCTCTCCAGAGTAGAAAAACCCAACCCTGCAAGCTCTATTCCTGCGTGTTGCAAAAACGGCGTTCTATTTTGATGGACTCCTCATCTGCCCCTGCTCACCTCCTTGACTTCGTGTGTAGGGACACTGTCATCATTCAGTGCCTTGCAGTGGCATTGGCGATCATTCTCTTCTTCCAACAAACAAAGATACCTTGAAAAACCTTTCTCAACACATACCGCTCCTGTGCCTGAAAGCTGTGCTGCTGGATCTTCACATGTGTGGCCAGAAGTTTCAGCTTAGCGGTCACCTCCCTTGACAATTTACCTAACGTGCCTGTCCTCACTGGCTATTCATTCTTCTTGCTGGCTACTCCTTATCCTACTGTTTGTTTTATTGTTAATATCTATCTGGATATGAAATTGCATTTTTATTTTAACTTCTGTGTTTATTTTTGTCCCTCCGCCCATCCTAAAATGGAAACTTTCAGGAACAGTGCCCTTTAACAGACTTGTCCGTACTGTACTTGTAGTGTCCAGAAGACTAGCTGGATCATAGGAAGATTTCAATACATATTTGATCAATGAATAAGTGAAGTTCCCATTTAGACTCCCTGTGCATCTTTGTAAGTAAAAATCCTACTATGTGGCTTTATTTAGGTACAATATTTATGTGCATTCAGGCACATGTCAGAATCAGACAGAGTAGAGGACCTGCTTTTATTAAGTTAGTTAATCATTAATGAGTATATACTCCCATACCTGAAATAGCAGCAAAGACTTTGGAGCTCAACAAACTTTGAGAATTATGATGATGATAAAAAATGATTATGATGATAGTGTATAAAAACCAGAGAACTGAAGTGAGTAGTTCAAAATAAAACAGATATTTCCAGGTAACTCGGAGGCCTAATCTATTGTGGACTTCCAGTATGTGCTTTTCTTACTGAATAATACTGCTCTGTAAACCAGATAACTATGTATGAACTAACAGTGATGGAAAGCATAATAGATGATATGAGAAAGTCAGAAAAATTCTTGATTAAAAGTGTCAGTGACGACTCTGGAGCCGGGAGGTGATGATACACAGTCCCCTGGGAAATAGATGGGGAAGGCATAGCCCCTGTGGAAGCTCTAGTGACGTGCAGCAATTTTAATTATAAAGGATCCACTTTTCCCCCTGTCAAAAGAGGAAAATCATAAGCCTCCTGTAACAAAGCCACTGTGGATAGGAAACTCTGAGGGGTTGTGTGGTTGTCCCATTATCTCAGTAAATCAAATCAATTTTCTATGCCCATGGAAGATCTCCTCCTAGGAGAAATGTGATGTAAATGTGAGAAGCTATGTTTTGCGCAACTGTCACATAAAATTCCATCTTTTGTATACATGTCAGGCTTACAAAACTACAGCTAAACATGGATATAGATCTGTGTGCATTCAATAAGGCTGTGTAGAGTGATATTAGATAAAAAAGATAAATGTACTCTATTAAAATGCTATGTGTAAAGTCATCATTTCCAAATGCCTGACACTACTCAAAAAGGTAACAGTCTCATAACTAGCATTTTTGGTGGCACTTTCTTAAGTTCATAGATAATAAAGCATGGACTCTTTTTTTTTTAGGAGTTCACCATTGTAATTCCATTGCATATTGTTACCTTCAAATCAGTTGCTCAGACCACCAGACACAAGCACGCATAATCGATCAGAACATAAAAAATTATAACCATTCACTGTTCATTTCAATACATCATCAGACATCAGCAATACAGTTATTGCAGCCATTCATATATATATTTATATTTTGCATTCCTTCTTTCTTTTTTCTTCTTTCCCTCATCTCAGTCATTCCTTCCTGTGAGCAATTTCTTTCTCTTTCCTATCATCTATTGTACATTTTGAGTTTTACCTAGTCTTTCAGGTTCCTACACCAAGGAGACAATATGATGCTTACCCATCTGAGTTCGATTCATTTCACTCATGAGCATGCTCTCTAGTTGCATCCATTTACCTACAAAAGCCTCAAGATGGTTTTATAAAACCACAGGCTGCCTGTGTTTACATTTATGTCATATTTTTATTGGTTCTAGAGTGACTTGACTGTCCTCAAAAGAATGAATTTTAAAGTGTTACTTGTGTACTACATTATTTTGAACGGAAATTAAAAACAAGAAGCTATATCGCTCTATAAAAGAAACAGAAGAGCTCACTTTTTCCACATGGCATGTAAAGTGGCCACATAGGAGTGGAGGATTCCTGACGCCCCTGTCTTCTGTGCTGACGGAAGTGCCCAGCCACAGTCAAGGACCGACGCATATATATGTTATGGTTTGTGTCTGGGTGTCCCCCCAAGCCTCATGCGGCCATGGGGCAGGCTTTTAGAGTTTGACTGATTATGGGTGTGAGAGCTACACCTGCCCTGGGTGGATAGTTTGCACATGTAAGGGAGAGGAAGAGGCTACTTGCTGCCATTCCTGGCTTTTGTGCTTGTTGCTTTTGCTGTGTTCTGCCGCCATAAGCTGTAGCCCTCTGCCATGTGCCACTCTGCCTTGTAACCTGACAAGTATGGACTGAAACCTCCACAAAGTGTAAGCAAAATAAACCTTTCCTTCCTTAATTTTTGGCATCAGGTATTTTGTCCCAGCAATGAGAGGAAAGTAACCAAGACAATATCATATATATATATTAGACTTGATTCTTTTGTAAACTCAAGTATCTGTGCTATTTCAGTTGGACACCAAGGGGCAGAGACCAGATTTTTTTTTCTGCACCCAGGATCAAACTCAGGACCTTGGGCTTGCCAGGCAGGTGCTGTGCCACTGAGCTACATCCCTAGCCCTGTCCCAGAGATTCTGGGTACACTGCAGAGACAGAAGGAATTCTTATTCAGCTGCCTGAAAGTGTGACTTGGCTCTTTCTTACTTTGTCTACACAGCACGAAACGTCACTGCACTATTAAACAGGCAATTTCACCCCAGGGGTGACAGCATTCAGGAGTGAATACTGTGCTCTCTGAGGTTTGTTTATCACTTCTCTGAACTTTGTAGAGTGATTGGAACCTTCCCCAGGAGGAAAGTACTGTGTAACCGTTAAACATCATTATGGCTAATGTGTTTGCTGAATCCCATATTATAAAGGAATCTTCCACATTGATCACAAAGAAAAAAAGTGATTCTTCCCGTTTCAGTACTAAGAATTGAAAAAAGCCACACAATTAGGTAAGAACTGCATTTCTAAATGTTTTATTCACTGTAGAAAACTGCCACATATTAAAGAACAGAACAGACTGCAAAAATACATAGGACAGTGAAAGTTTTTTGAACCAAATTATAGCAAGGAGATTTAAGAAAATAATTATTTGCATGAGATTAAGACTCAATATTTTCTTAAATGTGAGAAGCACAAAAGTTCCTTTCAGAGATTTTTTTTTTGACTCTAATGATATTTTAATCTTGTGATAACCTTATTAATGGAAATTTTTAAAAGGAAATTGACATCATGGGAAATAAATTTCTAAATATAGCAATATATCCATAGGGGAGTGATTACAGCTAACACAGAAAATGTCACGGGAATAATTCCACCTGGAGTTGTCTTTGAGCCATCTTTGTAATGACACCACAGAAAAAGTCATTCAGATTTGACTTCCTCTGCAAGGAAGTGGAAAATGTATGCCAAAATATTCAGAACTCTGAAAAAAAACCTGAAAATTATTTACAATGAATAAAATTCAACCATCATGAGCAGTAAGTTTGCAATTCTGCTGAATAAGAAAAATGATTAGTCCTTAAGTCTGATTTTATGAGTAAAAGTCAACAGTAGCTGTATATTTATGCAAAAAAAACAGAAGCAGCAATGTGTGATTATCACGTTCCCTTATGCTTATTAAAACTCATCGAGTCAATCTATTCTAGACTATGTGTTTTTAACATTTTACTTTCTTTTAGATTTTTTAAAAAGGTCCTTGGAAATAACTGTTAAAAGATGCATTTATTATATTTCTTTAGAGAGCTAAAATTGTCCTTTGAAATAACACTCTTAAGCAAGACTATAATGAAACAGCTAAATTTTTGAATTAAGTGTACAAAATCATACCTCTGGAAAATAAAGTGAATACCAAATAACCAACTATAAGTCTCCCTTTTTTGGCTCTCAAATTTTATTCAAGAACTCCCCCAAAAAGTATCCCAGATAAATGACTTTTAATCTTCATTTCTCTCTTCTTCTTCATCCTGGGTAATTTGAAAGTAACATAATGGATTATGTTACTCTCTTTATCTCTTTATCTTTATGCTACTCTCTTTATCTCTTTGCTGTTAACAGCTATGTGCTATCAGTCATGCAGGTTATCCCTCTTTAGATATTTTTGGGTGAGATATTTCACAAAGGGACCTCAGAGTTACAGTGATCTTGCCTTTGCTCCCTTTGATGGTTTTTGCAACCCCTTCACTAACACTCCCCGCTTTTCTCCTCGCTTTGATTCTGTCTTGGAGAAATAGCTCAAAATTGGCTGCATCTTCCACAGGGTGGGAGCAGTCAAAGGAGAACTTGAGAGTCTGCGTTTTCCCCTCTTTGTGACAGGCTTTTGCGTGGCACCATGGCAGCTACAGAGGGAGAAAGGGCTACAGATCCCTCTTTTAAAGGAATGATGACTTATATTAACTCTGACTGTACATGAAAGAGCTCTGATATCATGATGTAGTAACAGGAAAGAAGGGCCAGGAGTCTGAGCCCTCTAAAAATCACACTGATGTTGTACACCACCCAACATGGCACAGTCGTGTATATTTTTTCATTTATTTTATATACATGGAATCTTCTCTAATTTTCTCAAGGGTTTTGCAAGGTTACAGCAATATTAGTATTATAAATATCACTGTCTCTATTTGCAAGATAAAGAAACCAAATCTGAAAAAGCCCGAGTCACGGGAGCGGTAAATTTTAGAGCTAGAAACCAAACCCTGCTAACTGCGGTTCTACTGTCAAGCACACTCTTTATTTTATTGATGTGTGTCAGGTAACAACCCCATAGAACTAATCCTTCCCGCCGCCCCAGCCTATAGCTTCTCATCCTATTACCAGAAGCCCCTGTGATTGGTTTAAATCAATGTGTATGAATCCGAACATTGTCAACAGTGTACACTCAGGTAAAGCACATGTCCCTGAGGCTCTTGATGCTAGACTTTGGAAGAAGACACTCGGACAGGTACCCAGCTGGCTTTAAGAGCGTGCTGGTTGGTGAGGCACTCCACCTGCTTAATCATGGTGGTACCAGGTCTGTCCACAGTCATGAGAAGAGTGTCACCGCAACATCCAGCCTCTGCCAAGACGTCTCCTTTCTGTTGCTTTAGTAATGTGCCAAATCCAGCTAAGGGACAAAGGAATATGTTAAAAGACATTCCAGTATTCCCAAGTATTTATTTTTAGTTTTGTTTTAGCAGTTTGTGATGTGCTGTGATATAATGTTTTGAATTACATTTCTTTGTCTTATCGGAGATTCTTGAACCTGTGTATTAAAGTTCATTGTCAGCCTCAGAGATAGCACCAGCGGTGTTTCTCCAGATATTACTACTGACACAGCCCCTTCTGTCTTCCTTCTTGCACTGTCCTCACACACGTTAGGTCTTCTGACCACTCTCAGGCATCTCTTCTTTTATCCTCTTCTTTGCTATCGACATTTTATATTTACTTGCCTGTGAATTCACTAATTTTTGTCTTTTGCTGTATAGAGTATGCTTCCAAAACAAAATGAAGCAAAATTAAAAGAAAACTTTCTGCAGTTTACTGAGATATAATTCACATATCATGAAATTTACCCATGTGAAATGAGATTGGCTAAGGGGAAAATGTAGCTAAGAAGACCCAGGACCAACCTATGTCCAGAGTATAGCTGGGGAAAGCTGGATTAGCAAGAGAGTCTTGCCTGGTGTCACACCTCCGCTCTCACATGCAGGGCACATATGTTTCTTGTGGGCTTCCTGGTACTTTTATCTCTGGAAACCAACACTTCTTTCTATGCAGTTTGTTTTACACTCTAAATTGATCCCTACCTACGCCTTTCACTTTAACAAAAGATACCTTTTTTCCAGATTCTTATCCCCCCAAGATCTTAGATTACTAGTAAAACCAGTCATTTACATTAATGTAAGGTGGTACTTGGCTCTGTCTGGGGTGTTTAGAATGGAACAGAAGATTCCTAGAGAGGTAATACCATTACCTACATTTTCTCAAAGAGAGATTCATAGGCCGTTTCCCTAAGGAGTATGTGTGCAAATGTACATGCCTGGGCTTCATTCCAGATCTACCAAATCAGAATATCATGACTGAGGCTCAGAGCTGTCAGCTCTCTGGTTGCTTCTTATCATCCCTAGAGTCTGAAAACTGGAGCCTTAACACAGAAGTATAAATCTCAGATATCTACTTGTAGTTCTTCAAGCGCAGGACAGATTAGCACAAAGTATTTGTAGATGTCTTCAAGTGTCTCAGCTGTCTTTCTAACTGGACCACAGCACCCCCACCAATTTCAACTTAAAGCAAAACTAAGCTAGTTTTAAGTAAATATTTATGTAGTCTATTCATGCAGTTCAAGTTTATATAGATTCCTCCGGGAGAGATATGGAAGCAAATGCAGATAGTCAGTTCTATTTAAGTGGTAGAAAGAATTTGGAAGGCCAGATATGGAAATAAATTTGGAAATGACTAATTTAAAATGACACAGTCCATTTCAAGCCCCAGCTGAGTGCACCGAGGAGTGACCAGAGAACATCATCCCCGTGACTGAGCAGGGCAAGGACAAGGCTGTTGGCAGCTTTCAGATTCCAGTGGGTTTTTTTTTTTTCAAACACTGCTCCTTAATTTTCGCAGAAGTGCTACCTCTACGATGGCTGAACTCTGGTTAGAAAGAAATGCCTAAAATGTGTGCAGTCTTGTTTATATGTAATTGGAAAGGCTTTAAGAAAGGCAGGTTAGCATATCCACTAGACACTTTGGTCAGGTCTTCAACAACCAGGCTCACCAGCTTGTACTATCCTTCTTCCCTAAAATCTGCCTCTTGCGTCCTGTGTCCTAATGAAACGGCTCTGCTCTCTAACAGATAACCCTACTTTACTCAGTAGTAGCAAGCCAGCAGCTGGGAAATAATGGAAAGTTACTATGGCTGTAGACTTTTTTCATAATTTAAATGAAAACATCATGGTTCATGTATTTAAACACTGAAATGTGAAAAAGAATTCTTTACACCTCTTGAGGGGAGAAAATTGAGGTAATATATTTATGACCTCAGAATAGGAGAGAATTTCAATAAGGCAAAAATGAAAGCCCAACTTAGATGATTTGAAAAATTAAAACTTTAGCACAGTAAAAGACACCGTTGACAAAGATAAAGCAAGTGACAGACAGGGAAAAGATATTTGCAGCACATAAAGTAAAACAGACTTAGAATATAGAATATATAAATACAGCATACAATTCAATAAGGAAAAGAAAGTAACCCAATAGAAAATGCACAAAGGCCACTAACAAGAATTCACAGAACACAAAATTCAAATGATCAATAAACATAAAAAGTGCTTTGATCTGCTAATATTGAGGAAAATGGAATAAAATGAATAAGAAACCATTTCTTGTCCATCAGATTACAAATAGCTGTCTGAATGGACCAGCCATGGTTCTATGGTTGTAGCCTACAGAAACAAACAATACGTTAGGCAAAAAATTTAAATTAAAGCAGCTAACGTTCACTGATGCTGACTCTGTGCCAGGCACAGTTTCAGATGCTTTTAAAGATATTTGCTCAGTTAATACACAGAACAACACTATAATACCGATACAGTCATTTCACATGTATAGCAGAGAAGGAAGTGCAGGCTCTGGAAGATTCCTTTGCTCTGTGGAAAAAGTAAAAGTCCAACTTGGACCATTTGAAAAATGAAAACTTCAGCACAGTGAAAGACATCGTAGGCAAAGGTAAAGCAAGTGACAGACAGGGAAAAGAAACCGGCTCTGCAGCTAGTTTTACAAGAAGCGATGACTAAAAAAAGGTGGCCAGTTTCCAGAGCTCACCCTCTTTAAAGCTGCACGCAAGAACTAAAAAACTCAGAGTCCGTAGCAGAGCAAGCACCCACACCCGACATCCCAGCACTGACACTAACGACGCTCCACAACCATCAGAAATTCTGAATAAACACCCCTGTTTGTGTCACCAGGGCCAGCAGCAATATCGGAATGTGGCTTCTGAAACCTCTTGTCTCTAAGGGTTCTGAAAAACAGGTATAAATGCTGCCAATAAGAATGGATTCTGAGGAGCACCCACTTCCTGCCAAATCACTGGCTTCTTACTTGCGATTTATTTGGCAAAGCCTACAAAGAGTGGGAAAGAGAGTATCTAATGTCTGTAGTGGGAAGTGGGAGTTTACAACTGGAGATTTTTTCCAGTACAGTAAAGATGTTCTGATGGAGATCGCTACAAAGTGGCTCTGAGCGGGATTTAATGTTAACCAATTGGCTTTCCATGTTTACTTGTGAGTTATCCAAAGCTTAGAGCCCTTGTCTGGAGACAGGCAGTGGACTCATAGTAAGTGAACCTCTGTGTGTCACTGGTCCCCGCTGAGGCCTGTATTGGCCTGTGAAGCTGTGACGCCTTGTAGGACAAGATAAGGCCACAGCTGAGGACACCTGGCTCCCACCCCAATTAACTACAAGGAGACTGCAGCTGCAGGCTCCACACTCTTACAATAAATGTCAATCTAAAGATAAGGTATTTCTCCTGATTGACATAATTTACTGCTTGGGAAAATTCTCCCAAGGTCCTGCTCAGATTCCTGCATTTTCTTCAGCATTCCCCTCCTTTGCTTGAAAACCTAATGAATACAGGCTGCCCAGAAAAGTTCTTAGTCTTAACCCAGAGAATCTCCACTTCTGTAAGAGGTTGGATCCTCCTGGGGTCCTAAAATCATTTCAATTGTCTCATTTAAGCCTTTGCCATCCACTCATTGGGGAGACTGCGGGCCTGATGAGCCCACAATAACAGAGGGGTATTATTAACCCAATAATGTTCAGGTTACTGAGGAGCCGAAAACAGTGACAGATGCTCACTACACTGACAATGTCACACACTCAAGGAGATGCAGGGACCAAAACTCTGTAGTGCAGCTGCAATCGGTACAACTGACACGGATAGCATCTTGCTAATATCTGCAATTTGAAATGCACCTCACAGTACATATTTCTAGAGACACTCCAGCACATGTGCACAAGAAAAGATGTAAAAGATGGTAACTGCAGCAGTGTTTAAGATTACTTGCTATAAGAAGCTGTCTAACTTCCCATCAGCTTGCCAGTTAATTATGTCATAAAATGAGATATTATACAGCAGTTTAAAGAATGACATAGGTATCAATCAATACAGTTGTCCTCTATACGATGATGACAGATAGTTTCATTTCATTTCAGAAATGATGACAGATATCATTTGAGAATAAACTCTTTAGGGTTCTCCAGAGAGACAGAACCAACGAAATATGCATATAATTATATACAAGTGAGGAGATTTGTTGGAATTGACTTACTCGTTGATGGTGACTGAGAATCCTCAGGTCATCTACAGACTAGAGGCCCTAGGATACATAACTCAACGCAAGTCTAAAGGCCTCAGAACCAGGGAAACTGATGGTATGACTCTTCCTTTGAGGCCAAAAGCCTGAGAACTTGGGGAATAGTTGGTTGGCATAAGTCTTGGGAGTCCAAATCGTGGAAAGTAGGGATATCTGACATCCAGGCTAACAAACAGGCATGTCCCAGCTCCATGTGGTAGGTGGTGGAGTGGAGAGACCGTCCAGCCAATTGGATGGCACCATTCACTGTAAGGCAGGTCTTCCCTAGACCCACTTGCTAACCTCCTCTGAAGACACGCTCAGTGACACAGTCAGGAAGTGCTCTCTAGATCTCTGGGTATACCTCTACCCAGTCCATCTGGCATCCAAAACCAACCATCGAGGAGAGTATTTATGTAAATGAAAAACAAACAAAGAACACATAAATGTGTTGAGTATAAAGGCAAGGACTAAAGCATACACATCACTCTCATGATCATTGACGTAGAAGTCACCTCTGGAAAAGGGAAGAGATTAGAAATAGGGAGTTGAACAGTAGAAATTTTAATTTATTTCCATTTGAAATATATTGCTCCCTTTATTAAATTCAAAGGAGTAGAGCAAAGAACACCAGAATGTTAACAGTATTTGTTGACTTTGGTGATGAGTATATGGGAGTTGGGTATTTTCTGTACTTCGATACTTTTTCCAAAAATAGAAGAAATCATGATTATTACACTATTACATTACTTGAGCTTTGGGGTCCTGTTAATTTAATCCATTTCTCCCAAAAAATTTTGCTTCATAGGCTTCCCTTTTGAACAATAGAGGACATAATTTTATTGTGTACTGAGACTATACCATTCATTTCATTATTATTCCATTTTGATGTCTACACAGATGCACATATTTTGCAAGATACTTGATATTCAGCATTCATCTATAGTATTTCTCAAGGGTATTATTGATATTTAACTCCTTCCTCTTTATATAACTTGTTCCTTTTTTGTTTCTTCCATCTACTGAAAATAGAATCCATTTGGTAACAAAGACTAAAACTATTTTTCTTTAATCTACGAGAAAGCTGGAGGTGTGGCTCAGTGGCAGAGCACTTACATAGCAGCATGAGATCCTGGCTTTGATCCCCAGCCTAGAAGAAAAGAGTCAAGCTTAATCTATGGGGGAAATTTAGTTTTATTCTTATTGCAACAATACCCAAACAAATCACCATTTTATCAAAGAGGATATTTTAAGCAGCACAAAATTGAGAACAGTTTTTTCTAAAGTACATATTCAGAATACCTTGAAGCTACAATATTCAACATGTACAATGCTGAGATGCTTATAGTCTCCCTAGGTATTTATTTTATTGATCAAGTTCTTTGGAGAATTTGACATTTCAGTAGAATTTGCAATCACTAATACTGGAAAGACTTACTTCATTCCTACTAGCTTTGCAATAAACTTTGTGTTATATGTGCAGTCACTTAAGGCCCCTCAGGAAAATTCACATTTATATCTACCAGATCCAGCCTTGAGATTAACCTATCAATAGAATCCCAGGACCACAGAGATACAGGGAAAATTTAATCTTCTAAAGAGCAGCTCAGACTACCAAACGAATATCACCTCAGATACTGGGAAGTGACTGCCGTTCTCATGGCTCAAACTTCCTGAAAAGAAAGTACAGCGTGATCATATTTAGTTCGTGTCTGCATTAGTGCAGAGATATTCACAAAGAATATTTTAAACGCATTTTAAATTAATGTGAAAGGATGGTATCAGGATACGGAGAACACGTATTCTCCATTTCTGCTGGTGTCAGCTCTAGATGTGTCTTACTTGGTGACAGTGTGAATTTGTTAAACATAAAATAACCATCGAGAGGAATGATAGGGAAAAGTTGGCATACAAAGAAAAAGAGCTGTTATTTACACTAATTCCCTCTTGCAAGGTTTATAAAAACAAGATAGATAGTTATCAGCCTGAGATGGCATGGGAAGCATAAAAGAAAATGATTTGTCTTCAGTGGCACACAAAAAATACTTTGGAGTGATAAACAATGGTAATTATTCTGTTCATGATAGCAGTGACATCCGCCAGCAATTACGTATACAACATAAGCAGAAACAGGCCAATGGGGAGATTATGTGTACGGCTTCATCTACTCCATCGCATTCCACTTAAACTTGGAGAAAACACATAGACGTTTGTTAGAAGAGTCTTTCTGCACTTTATTTGTCTGGAATACCTCATAGTCAGTTTTGAAAAAAAGATACATTTTGAAGTCCTGGAAGGTGGTACTCCATTCTTACATAAGGAGAGATTCAGACGAACTAGCGAGGATTTAGAAGACAATCGCTCAAATAGCTATGATCTTGGAGACCTTGGTGTGTAAAGAAAAACTGAATGCACTGGAGAAGTTTAGCCACACAGAGAAATCTTGGGAATGGAGGTGGGTAGTCTGCTTAGCAAGGAGCATGGGAGAGGACAGACATATTTACCTAACAATGCTACGCAAAAAGGAACAGACTTGTTCTATATGACCACAAGGGTTACACACAACACACACACACAGACACACAGACACACACGTAGAATCAGTACAAGGAAGAGCTCTCCAGGTAAGGAATGGTGGCTACTTCCACCCTGTTTCTTGTGGAAGCGTATCTGGAAGGTCTGCCTGGCATTACTGCCAAGGAATTCAAGTGGAACTTGAACTACTCTGGAGTTTTCTATGCAACTCATTCTTTTTAAATGGCAAACTTAATACCTTTTTCTTCTGGTCAGAACCTTCCTCACCAGGGTGGCTGTCAAAGAGTGGGCCAGGCTAGTCCTTCCCACCATCTGAGGTGACTGCCACCGTCAAGGTACACAGTACCCGAGGACAAATGTCAAAATCTAAGGTGAAGCACTGGTTTGGACAAATAAGATCATTCAAAGGGGTTGTCAGCAGTTACAGAATCACACAGAAGCTAGAGAATAAAATGAACTGTTGATTAGAATGGGTAAAATTAGACTCAGTTTAAATCAGTGGGCTCTTGTTCACCTAATCCTTGGTTATACAGCTAATTTGAGTCTATGTAAAAGGCTGCTGGTAAGGTACAGTCACTGTCCTGGAGAGAGAGGTTGAATTTAATCTCCATCACTAAGGACTATAACGGCTTTGGCGGAATGGCCCACATAGTATTTTACGGCATTCATTAACATTGATCTCCATTTGCATCCAAGTTTTCCAATTACCAGCTCTGTGATATTGAAAATAATTACTTCTATGGGCCTTAATTTCCTTAACTGTTAGAAAGACATATTAATTTTGCATATTAATTTTACATGTATGAGAACATGTCTCATATGTTAAATAAGAAAATGTATGTAGCTGTCTATAAATGGGCTCAGTGCCTGCAGCATAACAAATGTTCAATGGATGAGCTCAAAATTGAGATGGAACGGAAAGAAAAGGTAATTACCTTTGTTTGTTTCTGAATTTCCAATGCCAGGTATGTACTAGGAGTTCAGTCCCCATTTGTAAAGTACACTAGGGCGAGAACTCAGGCAGAGGACATGAATGTGCCTCAGGAGACTGAGCATCAAGAGACAGAAGAGGCACAGAGTGGTTGGAGTTGTGCTGGGCGGGCCATGCTCGGTGGCAGAGGTACTGCGAGAAAAAGAAATGTGTCGTATTTGCAGAGTTCTTCACCTCTAGTGTGGCCTTATGGGTAGAGAGAAAAGCTGAGTTTGGAGATGAGGGCTGATGGTGTTTCAGAGATGGCTGAATTTTTGAACAAACCCAGTGGCCTCTTGACCCATGACGGATATGATAGGAAGAGGTGTGCGGGGTGGTTCAGGCTGAGTGAGAGGTCACCAGACGTCCTGTCAGACTCACTGCACATTTATCGTGGATTATATGCTACCTGTGTGATTGATTTGGACGTAGAGATTCATTACACTCCATGCTTAATGACCATCCCTGGGCAGAACTGGGTTTTGCTAGGCACTGCTGCCTAGGCAATCCCCCCCTTGCTCCCTGCACCGGTGTCAGAGGGCTTCTGACAGTTGCCTTCCTTCAGCCCCCTGACATTCTGCTTTTCAGATGAAAGCTGCGAAGGTCCGTTTCCCAGCATGTAATTCTGATATTACTGTTGGAAGCTGTATCTTAGCCGTCTCAGTCTGAGCCTGCAGGTTTGCCTCAGTTACTTGTGGCTGTCTAGGAACACCAGGCAGGGTCAGTTAGGAAGGGGTTCCCCTTTTTTAAAGGTGGATGTGACCCCTAATAACATGTGTTCCCACATAGAGGTACTGCACAAGGCTAGGGCTACGTTCTAGAAGAATCACAGGGAAAAGAGGCCATCAAAACTTGGATTTGTTTCTGAAAGAGTATGCTTTCCTCTAGTCATGTCTGAGGTTCCATCAAGATTGGCAAAGAATAAATCAGGCTGGATATGAGTGCAAAGGTTGGAGCAGAAATTCTCTTTCTTCTCTCTTTTCTTTCTTTTCTTCTTTCTTTTCTTCTTTTTGCAGCCCTGGGCAATGAGCTCAAGAGTTCATGAATCCTATGAAATCACTCCACCATTGAGCTATATATGCAGCCCTTTTTAATTTCTGAGCCAGGGTCTCACTCCGTTGTCTAGGCTGGCCATGAGCTCACCACGCTCCTGCCTACGCTTCCTGAGGATCCGTAAAATTTTTCAGTGACTGCGAATCTTAAGTCATGACTAGGTAACGAGACAGCATTCATGCATGAAGCTTGCAAAGAATAGTGAGGTAAGATCAGTGGTTCCCAGTACGAGCACACACGAGCTATCTGGAGGGCTTAATAATAACAAAATAATGAGCCTGTCCAGCAAGAGTTCAGATTTGGTAGGTTGAAAATGGCTCCTGAGAATGTAAATTTCTAATGAATTCCTAGATAGCAATACTGATCTGAGAAATACACTTTGAGAACCACTGTGTTAATGAAATGAAAGATAAATGGCAAAAGCAACGTAAAACACCCCCACAGAAATAACCTATAAGCGGAACATTTCTGGAATGATTTGGAGTTCGTGGTTTTGTAATGCACCTCCATACTAAGATGTCAGTCACTTTCTGCGACATCACTGGGTCATCTGATTTGGACAAAACATGGTGCCTCAGCTACGCCACACCAAATCCTTTCGTCCACGTGTCTCAGTGTTGGCCAGGAGGTGGCACTATGGTAAACAGCCCATGAGCCAAGACTGCCATTTGTGCTGCAGTGAAAGAGGCTCAAGACTTGGCTGAGATAAGTAGAGCCTTCGCCACTTCCTACCCTTCTTGTCTTGCCCGAATTGTAAGTTCTTACTTTGTCAAGTCCAAAGGTTTGCACAGCTGTCCAAACACCAAGTTTAGTGAGTATTTCGCTGTCTCAGATGAGGTAATCGTGTTATGCTATTGTGATTCTAACAGAACTCCAAAGTGCTATGAGAGTTGATAAAGGGTCTGAGCAGCCCCCACAACGATGCCCTCAAACTTGCAAAAAAGCTTGGTTTTGAGGAATGACAGTGACTGTATCTGCTTTTCTGGATACTGAACGGGAAATGAGGTGAGTTCGGCTGCTCACTGAATCTCACCACCCAGAAACAGTTCTCTTGCATCTTTGTCGCAAACTTAGAAAGCTTTCAGTGAATGCGGATGGGGAGAACGGCAATTTTCAAAAGTTCCAAGTAGTGCCACTGACAGAATTTCATGGTAAGGAAGGGATGGCATACCTGGGTCTTCAGTGATTATTTGCTAAACATTTGTGTGCTAGCCTCTTTTCTAGAAGCTAAGAACAAACAAACCAAAGTCTGCCAGTGACTAAGAGTTTTAAGTGGAAAAGGCTGAGGATAATGATTAAAGATAATGACTCAGTCTTTTGATATCGACGGGCTTTCCAATACACATCTCAACGAAGGATTCATGTGTGCGGTAAGGGTACCAGGTGTGCATCTGAGCTTCCTGAACAGGGACGTGATCCATAAAACTGCATGATGTCCCCAGATACATTGTTCTTTACCTGAAGATAGGAGATGCCCAGTTTTAAATCCAGGGAAACACAAAAAGTCTTCTTTTCCCAAAGGATTCAATATTAACACAGGGAGCAGAGCTGGAATGTTAGACATAGACAGAATGGGGACGCTCGGGGCCAGAGAAACACGCTCACTGTGTCCAAGAAGTGCCATGCATGTGCAGCACGAGAGCTCAGAGCGCCCCGTGGAGGTTGCAGAGTGAGGGAGATGACAGTAAAAGTGTGTCCATGAGAACCATTATACACGCTGTGTGAATTTCAGGGACAGAAACAAACATCTAAGACAAGTTTTTAAAAATAAGCTCTAGTGAATTCTTACGTGGGCAGAGTGGAGCATTCTCTGACATATAGACTAGGAGTAAAATCAAGCCGAAGTAAGATAACAGAAAAGAAAAGAGGATTTAATTGCTGCGCTGAGATATACAATGATTATCCAATTATTGAAAACTAGTATGTGCCTGGGTTATGTGAAGTGCTCACTCATTTAATTTTTCCAATAATACGGAAGTCTGAGATGGCTATAACCTCTGTCTTAGGGTAATGCTATGTACTGTAAAAATCAACTTAAATATAAAACATGGCTTACATACGATAGAAGCTTATTTCTCATTTATGTATCAATACAAGACAGAGAATCTGATCAGCAGGCAGCATTTCCTGTTCTTTGGTTCCAGTATGTTCTAAGCCCATGTAAGCTGTTACAAACATACCTTTGGTAAGAATTAATCACATAACCATTGTCTTGGTTACTTTTCTCTCGTTGCTGGGACAAAATACCTGACGCCCAAAATTAAGGAAGGAAAGGTTTATTTAGCTCACAGTTTGTGGAGGTTTCAGTCCATACTTGGCAGATTACAAGGCAGAGTGGCACGTGGCAGAGGGCTACAGCTCATGGCAGCAGAACACAGCAAAAGCAACAAGCACACACACAAGGGAGGAATGGCTGCAAGCATCTTCCTCTCCCTTACATATGCAAACTATCCACCCCAGGGCGGGTGTAGCTCTCACACCCATAATCAATCAAACTCTAAAAGTCTGTCCCACGGCCGCATGAGGCTTTGGGGGGACACCCAGACACAAACCATAACAGCCATCCTTCAGTGGCAAGGAAATGTCTCTTCCTGGGAACCT
>NW_004955458.1:13670561-13674258 GCF_000276665.1 Chinchilla lanigera
CATTGGGTATCTGCTTAGTGCCCACCGTCTGCCTCTAGGCTGATATTGTACATTTTGGGTGTTTTTTTATACAGTGGTTGCATCACATTACAATTTACCAATTTTTATTGGTTAGAATGACACTAGGCACTCTAACAAACAGATTTTTAAAGAGTTATGTATCAACCCAAGTAAAGAAATTTCTCAGTTGTGTCCCTGTCCTACATGGGTATCCTATTTGTGAGAGCTTTTTTCCATGCAGTGATATGGGATTTAGATTTAGATCCTTCATTATTATGGCTTGATCATCCTTTAGGATAGAGGCTGGGAAACTATAACCTGTGGACTAAATCTTGCCTGCTGCTTTTATAAACAAAACCGTACAACCACGTCCTTCATCCACGAAGCACAGCCACGTCCATTTATTTATGTTTTGCTTGTGTTTGGTCTCCCCTGTACTACAGTTGTAGACATGAGTTGCTGCAACAATACTATGCATGCAAAGCCTACGCATTTTAATCTGGCTTTTTACAGAAAAAGTTTGTGGACACCAGAGAAGGATCTAATTGTTAACATTTTAATACAGCTGAAGGAAGGAGAAAGAGATAGTAGAAAAAGTACAGCCGTTCTTAAAGCCCTGAACCGGAAGTGTCACCCAGATACCTGCTCACATTTCACTCTCACACGACCTGAGGCTTAGGTGCAGGGCGGGGCAAAAACTGCAGTCTGTGGCCAGGCAGACCTAATGACATTTTCAATAGCTCCATATTACTCAAAGGAAAGTGAGAATTTCAGCAAGTCACTGGTTATCTCTGCTGAAATGCCTACCTTAGGGGTGTTTTTTAAAAGTAGACTTAAAAAGTGAGCAACTTGGCTCATTTGTTAGTAACTTGGCTCATTTGGGCTAAAAGCATACACTGGAGGAGAGATCACTTCTATAACAAATGGTGCTGGGAAAATTGGCTTTACACATGCAAAAGATTAAATTATAACAAACTAGTTAATGGTTTGGTCTATAATCAGAAAGAATGTGTTTTAAGAGTAAAGCTTCAATAAATTTTCTTAATATATTCTGCCTTCCACAGCACAGTAGAATCTTTCTCTAATCTGTAGTCTAGAAGTTGCAAAACATTGGCCTAAATAGTCTTTAACGTTCCTTCCAACTTGGAAATTTTTTGTCCCATTTATTTTACTTGAGCTGAACTGTGTATCTGAAACTTCAGAGCAGTAGAGTCACAGAGAAAAATGAAGCAATTTTCCAATTGTTGAGGAGTTTATAGTCTCACAAGAAAATAGACGTGCTATCACTGCCTAACCTTAAGACCTGGGGGTGGGGCATATGGAAAAGATGAACTAAAAATGTCCAAGCAAAGAAACCTGTGCTGATTCCTCCCCATCTGAAAGTATTCAGCCTGAACTCCTAAACATCTACCAGTGATGTCAAACCTTTTAGAGATTTCAGTGACACAGATACCCCACTGCAGCATGTGTGCCATAGGTTCGCCACCACTGAGACCCTTGATGGGATTACTGGCCAAATTCTCCCATCAGCTGGGTCTAATTTGGGAATACTTTCCTTGATTCTTTGACTCCTTAATTTTTCTTAGTAGTCTTTGCCCTAAGAAACTCACTTTCTCCTTTGTCAATGTGCCAATAGCAAAAGCAATCCTGGGTAGCATAGCAAAGCAGGAGGCATAATCACAGTTGTAATTGGCTCGTCACATGCCGAAGATTGAAACTAGATGCATGTCTATTACCATGCACCAAACTAAAGTCAGAATGGATTAAAGGTCTAAATATTGAAGCAGAAGCACTAAATCTACTGGAAGAGAAAGTAGGTAAAAATCTTGAAGACATAAGTGTAGGCAGAGTTCATGAACAAAAACCAAAATGCATGGGAAATACTTCAAAGAATCTGGGATTTCATCTTATTGAAAAGTTTTTGCACATCTAAAGAAATCACCAACAGAGTAAAAAGAAAACATACAAATTGGGAAAAAATTTTAACCAACTGTTCCACAGACAAAGGACTTCTATCTAGAAAATATAAAGAATAGGAAAAAAAATCCAGCCCCCCACATTCAAAGACCCAGTACAAAAATGGGCATCTGAGATGAATACACACTTCTCACATGAAGAAATACAAAAGCCAAATAAATACATGAAACAATGTTCAAAATCATTGGTCATTCAAGAAATGCAAATTAATGCAACACTGAGATTCCATCTCACCCCAGAGAGAATGGTTATCCTCAAGAAATCAACCAATAACAAATGCTGGAGGGGCTGTGGGGAAAAAGGAACCCTTCTCCATTGTTAGTGGGAGTGTAAATTGGTAAAACCACTGTGGAAATCAGTCTGGAGATAGAAGTCCCATTCAACCCAGCTATTTCTCTTTTGGGTATTTTTCTAGAAGAACTAAAAATATTATACCACAGTGATATATGTGCATTCATATTGGTAGTAGCACAATTTGTCATAGCTAAATCTTGGAAACAAACCAGAGGCCCATAACTGAGGAATGGATTAAAAAGATATGGTATTTTTATATAATGGAGTATTACTCAGCTATAAAGACATATAAACTCAAGGCTTTTATAGGTAAATGGATGCAACTAGAGACCATACTCATAAGTGAAATAAATCAGACTCACATGTGTAAACATCATATTGTCTCCCTAGTATAAGAACCTGAAAGAGTAAATAAAATCTGAAAGGTATAATGGATATTGTGAAAGGGAAAGAAATGCTCAAAAGGAAAGAATGACTGGGATGAAGGAAAAGAGAAAAGAAAGAAAGAAAATATATATATATACACACAAGATAGCTAAGATAATTTCACTATTCATTTCTACTGCCTTATTGAAAGAAACAGCTCATGTTTAATTGTTTGATCAATCTTACATGCTTAAATTTGTTTATCAGAGTTACCAATTTGAAGAGAACAATATGTAATTCACTAATCATTGTTAATTTCCTATCATCTTTTCTGAAATTCTGTGTTGCTTTTATTGTTTTGTGTTGTTTTGTTTGTGTTTATGTGTTTGTTAAATTGTTTTGGTTCTTTTCTCTTTAAAATAAAAAAATCGTAGCTTTTGTGTTATGTTATAAAGCTATAATGATAAGAACACCATGGTACTGGCACAAAAACATTGTATAGGCCAGTGGAATAGAGTATAGAATACAGAAACAACGGCAGACACAATCAGGCAATGATCATTGACTAAGGGGCTAAAAACACACCCTGCAGGAGAGATCCCTTCTTTAACAAATGGTGCTGGAAAAATTGGCTTTACACATGCAGAACATTAAATCTAGACCAACATCCATCACCTGTACTGAACTAAAATAAAAATGGATTAATTTAAATATTAAAACAGAAGTACTTAACCTGCTGGAAGATAAGATAGGCAAAACTCTTAAAATCCTAGGTGCAGGAAGGACTTTCTTAACAGAACCCCAACTCAACATTAAGAATCATCAAGTGGGATAACAATGGCACCTCAGTTCACAAACTGAATTTGTTCCATGATTCTGGAAAAGATGGCGGTGATTGTGTTCCTGTGGGAAAGATGACGGCTGTCATGTTGGTCACCCATTGCAGAGTTCCCATACAAAAACAAAATTGTCTGCAAACAAAAGCATTCTGGAACCAAGGTACCACTGCATATCAAATTTAAAAGTTTCTGTACAGCAAAGGAAATAATCAACAAAGAGA
>NW_004955458.1:13677538-13679251 GCF_000276665.1 Chinchilla lanigera
CCCACGGCCGCATGAGGCTTTGGGGGGACACCCAGACACAAACCATAACAGCCATCCTTCAGTGGCAAGGAAATGTCTCTTCCTGGGAACCTCTCCATACTCTGGAATGGGGAGTACAGACTTTTGGGTTCACCTAGCTTCTGTGTAGTCCACTACTCTAGCACCAAATGTCTGTGTGACCCTTCTTTGTACACACAGGAGTTACCTATTCCTCCCTAAGGGGATTAAGCATCAGTACCAGCCACTTTCTACAGCAGCGCAAATACCAAGATCTCTTGGTTATATATTGTCCTTTTCATTCAATCTAGAATGTCTTCTTTTAGTCTGGCAACCAATACACTGAAAATGGTAAGACGGAATGGTAAACAGAGACCAAATACACACAATGAGAGCTCTCGTTTGGATGAAGAAAAAATAAGAAGTACATAGCAGGACCCTAGTCGGTATGAAATCTTACTAAAGAGACTTGGCAAGAACCTGTATCTTGGGAACTAGGGAAATTCCATGGTGCGACCCTGGTACGTCTCTCCAGAGGATCCCCCTTGTTCACCCTCGCTGTCCCTTTTAGGGAGTCCTCTCTGTTCTCTGCCATGACCACTTCTGAAGGGGTCTGGCATTTTTTTAAGATTAGTCATAGGATTGGGTCAGAGCAATTTCCTTACATTGCAGCCGGCTATTCCTAAGTTTTTCCATGGGAATAAACAGCACTCAAATCCCAGTAGCTCACAACAGTAACGGTTTGCTTCTTGCTAGTGTCAGCTGTGTCTTGGCAGCACTGTCCTGTGTGACCCCTTCATTCTGGAGCCCAGACTGAGAGATCAGTGCCTGCACGGAACACACAGATCCACGCAAGGGCTCCTAACGCACATGCAGCGCCCGATAATGCTCATCACCTCTCACGTTCCATCGGGTAAAGTCTGACATTGACAGGCCGAGGACGTATGATCCTCCCTCAGGTGAGCGCAGCCAGTCTTAAGGCCAGGGGCAAAGGGGTACAATCTTTTTACAGGAAGGGGATTGCAACACCATCTTCCTTTGACAAAACAAAGACCTCAGAAACTTAACAGCTCTCGATCTGCTCGCATTCGGTTGGATTCATTTGTAACCACACTCAAGTTTTTTCCTACATGTAGCTCTGAAGTCCACCTTTTTCCTTTGTTTCTTTTCCCATAGGTCTTTCTCAATTTAATGAGACTCTTTAAAGTCACAGGCCTAGGCGAAAGGACACACCCTCAATCTTATCTTTGCTGTAGGGCTGAGTCACTTTATTTGACCGAGGAGCCCTGTGGACCTTTGTCCCTTGAGGCCTCCTTCAATATTACTTCTTGCTGTTTAAGGGCCAGATGGATTCTTCACACTAGAAAGCCCTACACAACCGCAGTCTTTCTAGTCCCTTTTACCTCTTGCACTGCAGTCAGCCTTTGCCTGAGCTCGTCACTTTCATGCAATATCTTCCTAAATGGAGCAACCGAGCAACTGCAAACACACATTGGGATTCTGGCTTGCCCAAGCATCCCTCTCCCTCTTCCACAGGCCCGTATGAAAAGCTGATACATCAGCTTCCTCTCAAGCTATTGCAGGTGATGGTTTCTGTGCTTGCATATTGCCATTATTTGAGCATTGGGTATCTGCTTAGTGCCCACCGTCTGCCTCTAGGCTGATATTGTACATTTTGGGTGTTTTTTTATACAGTGGTTGCATCACATTACAATT
>NW_004955458.1:13684810-13686300 GCF_000276665.1 Chinchilla lanigera
AGGCGCTTTGCCACTGAGCTAAATCCCCAGCCCCTACTTCCCTATTTTTAAAAAAGAACAGATATTCCACAGATGTTGATGGAGTGTTATAAGCATGCCCATTCATTAGGTCAAGTACAATGGTGGTATTATACACATTTTTTTTATTTCTATGCTGAACTTTTGTTTCTTTGTTGAATAGAAAACAAAAAGAAGAGTAATACAAAGTTTCTACCATAAATTTATCTATCTTTGTATATATGTACATACATAAATTTTAACTCATGAATTTTAAGATACTACTATACATTTCATGCAAATTTTAAAAAGCTGAATTTTCTGGTACATTGTTATCTGAATCTCTACTGATTTTTTTTTTGAAATTCAGTCTATGTGATATTATCTTGTTATACCAACTTTTGGGGGAATAGGTATTATAGCATTTAATGGTATATCTGTATCAAGCCTTGTACTTTTAATTTTTTACCATTTTGCATTTTAGCCATATACCTAATAAACAGCATATAACTTCATTTTTCCCCAGGTCATCTTTGTCCTTTATTTAGAGTATTTTTTACATTCTTACTGTCTTACCTTAATCTTTTAAAATTTTTCCTATTCTATTTTTCTCTATATTCATACTTTTTTTTCTTTTTAGTAATAAACATACATCTATTTAAGAAATAGCATAGGAACAATACAAACATTACAGTTATGGACAGATTAGTAGGAAAATATCAACGGCTACTGTAATACATGGTGGTATCTTCAAAGTGGTTTCTCAGAAAGACAGATATGCAAGAAGGATCTAACAAGTAGTTATAGCCTAAGGGTTGTCAAAAATAGCAGATTACCTCCTCACCAGTGACTCCTTTCAGTGAGGTGTGATGGCTGGAAGGAAGGCCAGGATTGAAAAGAAGGACCGAGAGACTTGCACCTGTGTCTAGCAACAGGCTGTTTTCTTTTTTTCTCTATAGTCATGATTACCTGGGGCTCCTCAATGGAGATGACAGTCTGGCCAGAGGGAGAAGGCAGAGTATTCCCTGGGCCCCCTCATTCCTGTTGGACTAACTGGTAGGATGGGTCTGAGCTCTGGGGCCTCCATTTCAGAGGGCAGACCGATCTCCAATGGTCACCTTTGCTTTCAGGGTATGGCCCAAGGGGTTTCTTAGGGCAGTTCCTCTTGAGGTGGCCTGGCTTTTAACCATGATAGCAGATGAATGTAGTCATTGAGTTCTTCTTGGGGCCCCGGGAATCAGACTTGGGATCTGTTTCTCTTAGTGCTGCAGCAAAAGCAGCTGCATTTTCTCAGTCTCTTTGTTTTCTCTCCTTGGCCGCCGCCTCATCATGGCTATAGAATACTGAGGAGGCAATTCTTGCTAACATCTCAAGTGAGCCATCTGAGGAAAAAGCCATTCTTTGTAGCATTTTCTCTCCAGCCCCCCATCACATTGGGACCCCACAACCAGTTAGTGTCCTCTCCCCAACTGTCAGCACAGGCAGCAGGAATC
>NW_004955458.1:13686400-13697953 GCF_000276665.1 Chinchilla lanigera
AATTGTCTGCAAACAAAAGCATTCTGGAACCAAGGTACCACTGCATATCAAATTTAAAAGTTTCTGTACAGCAAAGGAAATAATCAACAAAGAGACAACCTACAGAATGAGAAAAAATTTTTCCAGCTACACCTTGGACAGAGTATTAATATCCAGACTATACAAAGAGCTGGAAAAAAATTAGACTTCCAGGAATGAAAGATTCAGTCAAAAAGTGGGCAACTGAAATTAACAGATATTTCTCAGAAGTACAAAGAGCCAATAAACACATGAAAAAAATGTTCAGCATTTCTGGCTATTAGAAAAATGCAAATCAAAACAACACTGAGATTCCATCTTACTTCAGAAAGAACAGCTACCATCAAGAAATTAATAATAACAAATGCTGGTGAGGCAGCTAGGGGAAAAGAAGCGTTTCTGCATTACGATACATGCATGGCCATGTTTAAAACAGCACAAGTCATAATAGCTAAATCGTAGAACCAGTCATGCCTGAAAAATGTGATATTATACACAATGGAGCACTACTCTGCTATAAAAAGAATAAACTTGAGTTCATTTGTAGGAAAATGGAGTCAGACACACACGCTTAAAAGTCATACAGTTTCTCCTATGTGAGAGACCCCAAGTATAAATAAATCAAATAAAAGGTAGTGGGAAATAGGGAGATAGGTCTTTGACAAAGGGCAAAGGAGGTGAGAGCGCTGTGAAGAGGGAGAGCAGGAGGGGGAGGGGTTAAATAAAGACTTAAGATGTGTTATGAACATCCTCCACCCGCTCACAAAGAATATGTTCATTTTGTGCTTCCAGCATGTGCTTTAAAAACCCCACTGATTAAAAAAAAAAAAAAAACTATTGACAATTGATGCTTTCTTCTATGGAACATTTGATTACATTAAATCTTTTTTTTTAATTCATTGGTCTTCTTCCCTTCACTACGTCATGGACGAAACTTGTCTCTGAAGTTCTGGGTATATATGGATATATTCTTAGTGTCTTAGTTTTTGACCACAGCTTTTTAATTTCACTGAAAAACATAAAGGTTAATGAAAGCGGGTTCTAGCTCATCAAAATGAGTATCTCCTAACAGATCAGTGTCTTGTCGCTCTAGACTGAGTTTGTGTTTATATTTATAACTGTGCTTGCATCAAACAGCGCTGTGGAGTGCTGTCTGGTTTCAAAGTCCTAAGAGTAAAAAGAGCGGTGGGAGGACAGAGTTGTCACGCGGAACCTGACGGTAGAGGCCTGCAGAGTTAACAAAGAAGCGAGCAACCTACTTGTGTCTCTGGCACTGTGTGTATTTTACAAGTGGGAATATTGCTCAGATCCCGAGCAAGAATAATTCACTAACAATGAATATGCTATGAAATATTCATTATTTTAATAACTGGATTAGCTATGCATACACAGATTTCTTAAATACCACAGTGTTAAACAATTTACAGAGTTAGCACTTCAGGAAAATTATTTTAGAATCATTATTCACTGGAAAAGCTTTCATTTTATAAGAAAGCTATTTATCTTAAATTAAGAAATAAAATCATACTTAAGAGCACACATTTATTCTTACGTTAGTGTTGCTGAAGTCAAACTATAAAAGTTGATTATATATAGGACTTGACCCAAGTTTGCATTTTTATATATTAAACCCTGTATCAGCCATATTGTTCCAGTAAAACAATATTATGTATTACACTAAATCAATGCTGTTAATTTGAATTTTAATGGTTTTGCAGTTTTGTTAGTATGTAACTTGTAAATTGCCTTTGCTTTTGAGTTGGACAGGAGCCTAGAGCACATATTTCTTTTACATTCAAAAAAGACCTATGCATATTTATGTTACATTATAATAAAACAAGGTAAGACAAACATGGTAGGGGGTCACTGTGAAGAGACCTTTTTATTCAAAGTGAGAACACACGTTACTTTCGGTGTAGAAAAAGCATGAAACAACTGTCATGCTCAGGAGTTTAAAATTTTCAGTCTGAAAAAACAGAAACTGGAAATAAAGGTTTGATGTCCAAAATAGGCAAAGTATGGACAATGTAATGAATTTTGAATGATACTACACAGAACTACATTTAATGGAATGTTTATTAACTGATCTTCTTAGTTTTTTGGACCATCAATGTTATCCTAGAAAATGTTGATGATAATATACAACCCATTTATTTAATGGTTTTACTGGTCAAAAATTTCATTGTGAGTTTTTCTAGCTCGTGACATTCCAAAGCTACAAACCCCTGGTTGTTCTGTTTTCTGCTGCCCACTGAGCTCTGGTCTTCAGTCCAGAACTGGGACCACTCACTCTCTTTGGCATTTATAGCCCAAGACACTAGATTCCTTTTTTTTTTTTTTTTTGTAGTTGAAACTTGTTTCTCTGTTAATAACAGAGGAAAAAGAATAAGGCATGCATACTGTCATTATTTTTCTCATTTAATATAAATGAATGTACCTTAATCTGCCCATATTTTGATGTATAATCACAAAAGCGTGAGTCTACACTTTGATGTCTTTGTTTGTTTTTGTTTTTGTTTTTGTTTTTCTTCCAGTACCAGGAATCGACCTCACGACCTTGTGCTTGCCAGGCAGGCATTGTGCCGCTGAGCTAAATTCCCAGCCCCCACTTTGATGTCTTAATCGCATTCAACATCAGTTGTTTTTTAAAGTGGAGCAAAAATTTAAGGTATTTGTCCTCGATCCCAGTGCAGAATCATGTTATTCTTTACTCAATTTCTTTGGAGCTGTGTCACTTATATGAACTTCAGAAGGAGTTTTAGTGCTTTGGCTTTACTAGTAGTTTTATAGAAACGGCTCCTTTTTCATATATGTTCTACTAGGTTCATACTGTATTTAAAATATACAATTGTGATAGCAGAGACAGTTTTACTGAGAAAGTTTGGAAGCCAGCGCAACTGGCGGCCCCAAGTAAGTAGCTGGACTGGTGCGGGTAGTGGGAGGGCACACGGACCAGTAGGATCCGCCCATGGAAATGCCATGAGTGAAAATTGCCATGTTTTACAGAAAGGACGAAGAGTGTCATCTATTTTAGCCACGTGATTCAATGAATGTCAGTTTAAAAGCAAACTTTTGCATTATGTAATAAGTATAAAAAATAAGCTATCAAATGCTATAGAAGACTTCAGAAGGAAGCAGGTAATTGTCTGTATTCTGGATTCCTTCAACCCTTCATGAGACAATAGCAGAAATAAAAGATAACTTTAAAAATTAATTTCCACATTTTCACTAATTAAAATGTTAGTAGGTTAAGGGGAAATTGTGTCTGTATGTATATACAGGATAACTAATATAATTACTACTGACTTCTATCTCTTTACTGAAAGGAACAGTTAATGATTACTTATTTGCTCACTCTTGCATGTCTCTATTTGTTTTCCTGAGAAACCACTTTGAAGATATCAATACATTTTTTGTTTTTGTTTTTTTTCCTTTTTTTGTTTTTTTTCCACTACCGGGAATCGAACTCATGACCTTGCACTTGCCAGGCAGGCGCTGTGCCCCTGAGCTAAATCCCCAGCCCCAAAGATATCAATACATAATACAACAACCATTGTTAATTTCCTACCACTTTGTCTGTAACTCTGTACTGCTTGTACTGTTCTGATGTTATTTTGTAAATGGATGTGTTTGTTAATATGTTTTCCTTCTTTTATTTTTAAAATAAATTTTTAAAAATGTTAGTAGGTTAAATCCTAACATAACAGGTTAATCTGGGTTTATATTTTCCCCTTAAATTTGAAAGATAACCTATGCTATATTTATTCTTGTTCTGAATTATGACGAATTATTATATCCACTGCTATTCAATGACCTGATGTGTTGTGCTGTAAAAAGTTCGCCTTTCTAGCAAAAGCTTTTTCTAAATTCTCACTGCAAAGGCAAACTGTGTGCTTTGACCGCACAGGGCCCACTGCGGTAGTTCTGTGGCTGGCATGTGCAGCTCCTGTTCTTCCATTCACTCTTCCTTGGTGCTGATCAATCTCATGGCATTCTCCCCTCTGAGCGCAGGTCCTCACTGCTCTCTCCCCTTACCGGAGCTTCTAGAACACTGTGATATTTAGTGACATCCCGCCTTGGACCACTTATTGCCCAGGCTCTGCGTCTCACCCCTCTAAGACAGAGCAATCTTGACTCCTCAGAGGAATGCGTCTCCTGGGTCTCCTTTCTGTTCACAACATCTCCAAATCACCAATACAAATAATTGCTTGTTGAATTACATTGAAACAACCAGAAAGCTGCCAGAAGGAGAATGTAGGTATGTTTAATACACTGTCTAGATTTGCTGAACAATTATTAATGTTTAATTTCCATTAAGTACCTTGAAAGAGCGGTGTAGTAGGTGTAACCCTTTAGCCCTCTACATCCAAGGGAATAGGTTCTAGGCCCTGCCTATTCAGTTAGAAGAAGGCCTGACACAGAAAAATGGTAGCTGTCATAAAAAGCTGTTTGGGATCATTGTCGTCATCACCTCTACAACAAACACAATAAGAACGCTAACATGAGTTGATGATTCATTTTCAGTCAACAGCAAGAATAGTTGAGTTTGGATTTGGCATTCACAGTAAGAACAAAAAGTCTAAATAAAACGTTTGCACTGAGAAATTCTCTTTACAAATTCTTTCTCCATCTGTTCACTTTTTTGATGAAATAAAAAGGATTTCCCTCAGATTTTTCCTTTGTTTCTTCATTGTTTCAGGAGCAATTTTTCTTCTGATAGGAGCGCTGTGTAATGTAGCCTAATATATCTTCCATGCAAACTCCAAGACTTAATGGGACTCTGTGATAGAAAAGTCCATTTCTTCTCTTCTCTGTCACCCTGTAAACTGTTCCTACTTACTAAACCATTTCCAAGACAGCTGTCTTGCTAATATGTAGGTATTTTGGCTCGGTGTCACTAGGTCTGCTAATGCAAAAGGAGAAGAAACACATTTTTCCTTCTGCAGTCCTTATTCTGGGTATTAGAAAACAGTCTAAGAATTTTATTTCCTATGTCATATCAGAATTACATAGCATTTTTTCTCCCTCAGAAATGCCTCTGAGGAAAATATTATAGTTAGCCTTCAGAACAAGTAATTTATATTGTAAGGTGACTTATTTTAAAGGAAGAAACTGATACAGTAGCATAACCGGAGTAGATTTCCCCACTGTCAAGTCTCTCATTATAGATCATAAACTTGTCTACACCAACAGCTCTAATGGAAATGTTCTTTGTAGGGAGACCTTGCTGCTTAGCAAGTGTCTCTCTTAAGGCATGCAAAACGTGTTTGTCCAGTTCATTTAAACTGCACTCCATAGTTCAGTCATATATCTCTCCAAATAAGTACAAGCTGAGTGAGAGTGGGCTTCGGTGGAAACAGCTCTGCTGTCAAATAGTTAGCAGATGGGCAGTTTGAGGAAATGTAGGGGCCTATATTGTCATAACCAGCAATAAGGAGCCTGACACCATACGTCCCCAGCCACGCCATTGTGCAGGTATGTGCCTCTTGCTTCCAATCAGAGAGACAAGATACAGGAAGTGGTGTACAAGCGTCCCGGTCTCATCAAATTACACAGCAGCCTAGCATCAGGAGTAAGACACACAAACTGACACACCAATATGTCTGTCAGCATGGAGAATTTTCCTGGTGATCCACAAGTTCCGACCTGTCTTTTCCGTGCAACCAATACTGCATGTACTTTCAATTTCAGACCAACGGTGACTGGACCTTGCTTAACAGTTCTCTTTGCTCATTCAGTTCGATAAAACTTACCCTGAGGACTTCGCTCAGCGACACCATTGTCCTAACTGGTTGTGAAAGAGTACTAGCTTGGATCTGGCTGTGAGAGTGCTGCAAATCTGTGAATCAGGCAAACTTATTTCTTAACTGCCGCATGAAAACATAAAACTCTGCATAATAGTGGGTGTCATGTGACAACTCAAAGGTCTCTTTTTGAAAGGTTAAAAAAACCTACACATCTGTAATTCTTTCTGTTTATATTCACACCATAACTAAATTCTTTTCAAGGCAGTATGAATTTCTCTTTTTCACTTTTTGTTTTAACATAAATTGACAACTGAAAATTATATACATTTGTGGGGTACAATGTGATTTATGATTATAATGTAGAATAATTGAATAAAGTTAATTACCGTATCTGTTACCTCAAATTCTTATTTTCTGGGGATAAGAACATTTGAAACTTAGCCCCAGTAATTTTGAATTGTACAGTACGCTATTATTAACTATATTCACCACACTGTGCAATCAATCTCAAAAAGAAAGTTTTGGTCTTCCTGTCAAACTGAGACACTGAGGTACTGGTACCTTTGAGCATCATCTCCACATTCCTCTTCCTGAAAGTACCCTAGTCCTGGGAGAAGGCTTAAATAAGGATGTGCTTATAAATGCAAAAAGTGGCCAAAGATCAGTAGCTCAACACATTACCCGAAATAATTGTTTTCACAGGAAAGAAGTATTCAGCTTAAGCCGTAATTTCTTTTATTATGTTTATTATATAGTCAGATATTTTCAAAACCCTGATTTGGTTTCATTTTCATCCTAAACTATGACAGAATTAAGGTTTTAGCGTTTCCTTATAGTCTGTGACAGAGATGAAAGTTAAGGAAAAATTTCTCCACTCTAGATAAAAGTCTAATCTCTTCAAACAAGAACATCAAATTTTCAAACTAAACATCTAATCTCTTCAAAGAAGAACATCAGACCTTCAGTTTGAAAGAGTTGCCTTACCCTTGTACCATCCATGGCCTGATTCATGTGCAGACTTGCTACAGGTTTAAATTTCCCATATTTCCTAGGGAGGAAGAGAAAGAGGAGAGAGAGGAAGAAAGAAGCCAGATGGATCTCATCATAATATTTTCAATCCATATGAATACACTGAGTACAAAGGCAGAGCATAAAGACACGACTCAGCTGAAATATGAGCTACCATTTGTTATTATCAATGCTGTGTGTCATCATTACCCGCTTCATATTTCAAGAGGACAGCTGCCACTTCCAAGGTCAGTGACAGTTTTATGCAAAAACCTCCAATGAAATAGCTACAGAGATCAAAGATTTGGGACAACCATAGAGAGATGGATTGCCATATGCTGGCTCATCCATTCCAAAAATTGGGCTTTTATTTTTGGCACCTATGATGAAAGAATGAGAAAAGATTGAAAAGAAGGATGAAATAAAAGCTATTGAAATGACACTACACTGCAACGCAAGTTGAACATTCTAGAGAGGTCACTAAAGAAAGTGCACACAAACAATTGTTACTACTGAACGTTCACCCTGTTGGTGAATTCATTTTGGGAAGACCTCATGCTAATATGAACCAATTCAATTATACAGCAGGACGGTAATGATCTCATAGACAGATAAAAACAAATCAAAAGCAGCTCAGTGGTACCAAGGAATAGATACAGACATGCTGTGCTAGGCTTTCAATATCATTAGCGTATTTACATTAATGAGAGGGGGAAGGATACCAAGTTTTAAGCTTTTGGTTCAGAACTAAACAGGAAGCAGGATTATGACTCTTCTCATATTTTCTTGCTTCAAGGGAAGAAAGAAGTTGCTATAAGATATTATCAAATTCGGGCTATTGAGACAGATGTGAGCATAGACGTTAGTGGCCTTAATTTTGTCTGTGGATGAAGTAGAATGATGTGGAGACCTCAGAGGAATTCAAGAAGCACAGGCTGTTCCCAATTATCACAGTGTTCCATGCCGCTAACTTCACACATTCACCTTCATTTTGCAGTCATGATTTAAGGCTGTTGGGAGAATGCTGTGGAAGGAAAAGGAGACTAAACTAGAAAAATAGAGACCTTCACCAGGACCCAGGACACATGTAATAAGTAAAGCTGAATTATGAACCAGGCTTTCTCTACTGACTGTTTTCTTATCTAATAGTATCTGGTCCCTTCATGACTTCATCAGTATTTATTCCTGGACCTTTCTTTGCTTTTTTTTAAAAAAATCAAACTATATATTTTTATTTGCTATGATATTAGAGGAACTCATATATGCAAAAACCTGTTTTATTTATGAAAGCAGAATTATATCCAAAACATTGAAAAAGGAAGTTGGAAATGGAGGAATCACTTTCAGTCCCATGTCAGGGACTTACCAGCCTTGAGTCCGGCTGAGCTTGCTTGGCATTTACGGCTGCTTCGTTAAGTAAATTTTGCCTGTCTTTGTCCCACGCTACCACAGCAGATCTGTAAGTCTGGAGTTCTTGCAATGATGCATAATGGTCTGCAGAGAATTCTTCTGCTATGAACTCAGTGGACCAAGCCCAAATTTATAAAATGAACTCCTGAGTCCCCAGAGCATGATATTTGGAGTTGGCCTTTGGGGAGTCACTAGGTCATGAGGTGGAGCGCCCCCAAAAGATCTTAAACACTTTCTGCATATGCTGACATAATGACAGTATGGCTGTCTTTGATACCAAATCTGTGATCTTGGACTTGGGCCTCCAGAAACACGCAAAATAAGTTTCTGCTGTTCATAAGCCCTCCAGTCTATGGCATTTTGTCAATGTCTTCCTCACTGCTCCTTCTCTTACCTTTATTTCAGGTTTTCTCACCGCAAACTTGGATGCCCCACCTCAGTGTCTCACTCAGTCCTAGCTCCTGCATCCTTTTCCAGCAACGAGACAAGCGCTTATTTCTGACTATCTAGGAACTGTAAGATAAGTTGCACGCGCATTTGCTTTCTACAGCCCCTCCTATTCATCGACTGTGCTGCTGATGTCTACGCATGAAACCAGCTCTTACTCATCTCTCTCCATTTATCCTCAGAAAGAAAGTCTAAATTGAGGAATTTAAAATTGAATGCAAATCCAATGCAGTGTTAGTGCTCCAGGACATCTTTGCATTTTCAAAGTAAAGGCTTTCTTTCCTAGAAGTTTTATACAACTATCAATAAGCGAGAAAAATGCGTATGTGCGTGTACAGGGGAGAGTGGGAAGGGCGGGGAAGAGCAGGTGAAGTCCCTGCCCAATTCTGTGTGAATCTTAAAGATGGGCCCAGCGTCCCCCAGACTCAACATTCGCCTGTCACCGAGTGGCAGGGTACATGTGTGTTTACTGAGGACGGACACGATGTGCTTTTGCTTTTCTCCAAGATACTGATCACCGCTTAACACGCTACGTATAGTCCATCCATTTACCTACTTGCTGCACTGTCTCTTCCCTACTCAGACACACTCTTGCTGCCTAGGCTACTGCCTTTCAGTCAGGCATCTACAATACATTTTGAACAAATGTATGTAAATTCTGCGCTTTTGACTTTTTCTATGGTCGTTATGTATGTGTTGATTTTATTGTCCTAGCCCGAACTTACATTTTTACTATTTGTATGGTGTTGGGTGTTTCACTGTTTCTACGGTCTATGGTGTTTGAAGTTTTAAATTTTAATATAGTTGCATTTAAATTTTTTTATGGTTGTTGCTGTTTGTACACCATTAAGTAAGTCCTTCCCTTTTTCAAATACATAGAGACAGTCTCCTGTTATTCCTTTAAAATGTTATCATTTTTAGAACTATATAAATTTTTTGTGTGATGTAGAGGTTTAATTTCATTATTTTAGCCCATTTGTATAACCAATTATTTGAGCATCATTTACTGAATGTTACACTGGCTCCCACTGATTCACAGAACTACTTTCCGTACATCAAACGTCTATGGATACTTGCAGCTGTTTTCAGACTTTATTTTGGTCCTCTAGTCTGTTCCCAGCCTTGAAATCTGATACCAGCTTGTAATTTTTCCACACACACATACATACAAGCACACTGAATCTATAAACCAATTTAAGAAGGCTTGCAATCCTAACAATATTAAATTCTTTCACTGTATGATTACAACATATGTTTTTATTTAGGTATTCTTTAATGTCCCTAATTTAAATTTTATAATTTTTCCCCTTAGAAGTCTGGCACTAATTTTAGTTGGGTTTATTCCTGGGTACTTAAGATTTTTGAAAAATTAATTGTTCACTTAATATCAATCTTATGCATTATTTCTTATGTAGAAACTACAATTTAGTTTTACATGCTGTTTATACAAGAATATTGCTATATTCAACTGTTGATCCTAATAATTTACACATAGATTATTTGGTGTTTTCTAGGTACTCAGAAGTATCATCTCTGAAAATTATTATTTTTCCCTAGTCTTTTTATCATTTATGTAAGTGTCCCTTTTGCTGTGATATTGAAGACTTTACTGGAATGCAGGCCGGAAGTGGTGATAGTGAGCGCTTCTGCCTCATTCCCAGGACTTTCCAAAGAAAAGCTGCTAGTGTGTTGCTGGTAACTGTGATGTGCATGGTAGGTGTATTGTGTAGTTAAGCTTCAGTGAATCTACACGGTCCATTTTACTTTTAGATTGCTGATAATTGTTATCCTATGATGATGCTAAATTTTATTAAATACATTTTTGGCCTTCTTGGTATGATGGATTAAGTTTTTAGAGATTGCTGTATTTGGTTTGATAATGTTTTGTTTAGGAGTTTTAGTTACATATTCATGAGTGAAATTGTTCTGCAACATTTTTAAATCTTTTTGTACTCGAGTATCAGGATTCTGCTGCCTCATAAGTGAGTTGGGAAGTGTTCCATCTTATCTATTTTCTGTTAGCGCTCCCAGAAGACAGGACTATTTTTCTTGAATGTTTGGGTGAATTCACCAGTGAAATCATTTACCACTCACTGATCTTATATTTGTGGAAATTTTTGACTATATCTTCAATTTATTTATAGTTACAGAACTATTCAGTCTTATTAAGTCTGTTTTGTTGAGAACCATTTTATCTGGGAATTTATCAATCTTGTTATAGATTTGATTTTTTTTAGATTTGATTATTAAATCCAAGTTTACTATATTTTAGATGTCTGTAACATCTGTAATGATATTCAACTTTTTTCTCCTGATATGTATATATATATATTTTGTCTTTTCTTCTGGTACCAGGAATCGAACTCAAGACCTTGCACTTGCCAGGCAGGCGCTTTGCCACTGAGCTAAATCCCCAGCCCTTCTCCTGATATTAATAGCACCTTACCTGTTAATTACTTGAGGATTCTCACCATGGTTTATAATCTATTTTCTTTAATAAAATAAGGCTTACTTCATTGTTCCTTTCTGTTGCGTATTTCTTCATAATCTCATATAGTTTTGCTCTTTGTCTATTTCTCTTTTCTTTGTATTTATTTTAATCCTGAAATACATATTCAGATACTTAGCATTATCTATTTCCTTTTCTGATAAGTGCGTGTAAGAGTATAAATTTGCCTTTAAGTACTTTTTTTAATTATCCCATAACTGTTCATATATCTTTTACTGTTACTTAGTTCAAAATATTTTGTAATTTTCATTATGATTTTCACTATAAATAATATATTGTTTTAGAAATACACATTTTAAAATATCCAGATTGATGAAGATTTTCTATTTCTTTTCCTGGTTGTCATTTATACCTGACTTACAATAAAGTCAGAAAATCTATACTGTATCATTTCAGTTCTAAAAGACTGGAGGG
>NW_004955458.1:13699873-13735154 GCF_000276665.1 Chinchilla lanigera
AGTCCTTGTTCAGCAGCTGCTCCTCTGCTGACTCTGGACCTTTCTGGTTCTCAACGGCGGGGGCAAGAGCAACTCGTTGTGTGGCGTGTACTCCCAGGGGTTTCTCCATGTCAGGGTGATTCATGCGTGTCCCCGGGTGGGCCTCTGTGGCCGGCATGTGGCGGGCCAATTGTGTCATTGCTTCTCTGTGCCATGATAGTTCTCGACTGCGCAGCGGTAGCTGGCTTGAGGGCCGGTGCGTGCCAGCGCATGCCACTGTGCAGCTTCCCGGATGACAGCGGCCCACCTCCCGGGTGCCCGCACAGCTAGGGTCCAGCCCAAAGGCTGCTGCACCCCACCATGGGGCTTCCCGGGCAACAGCGGCCTGTCTCCGGGCTGTACTTTTATTTTTTCCCTAAGAACATACAGTGTTGTTTAGTTTTTTTCTATTCATTTAATTGTTACTGTAGATTTACTGCCCCATAAATAGTTTAAGTATAAAAATGTAGTTAACTAGTAGCTTTTTACTGTCACTGGCCTCAAAATACTTTAACTCCACTTAGCCCCCATACAAAATTATGTTTTTACAGTGCTCTTTTTTTTTTTTTTCCTCCGGTACCGGGAACCGAACTCACGACCTTGCGCTTGCCAGGCAGGCGCTTTGCCGCTGAGCTAAATCCCCAGCCCCCTACAGTGCTCTTTTTATTCAACCCTCTAAAACTATATTACTGTTGTATGTAACACTCAGTGCTTATTTAAGTGTACCCCACTTTAACACTTTCTTTGCTTTTCATTTCTTTTTGTATCTTAGATCTTTTATCTGGAGTTATTTTCTCTCCGACTAAACTATTCTTTTAGAATTTTTGAAGAGAGTCTACAAGTCACAGACTGAAAATGCCATTTTTCTTTCATTCTTCAAAGATCATTTTGCTGTGCGTCGTGGTGACAGTTATTTTCTTTCAGCACTTATAGATCATTCTCCTGTCTTCTGGTCTCAAGTTTTGTTCACGATAAGTTTGTCAGTATAACTGATGCTGTGTGAAGGTAATTTCACTTATTTAAGATTTACCATGCTTGGTTTTGTAACTTATTCTAGTGTACTTAGATGTGAAATTCCTTTTATTTATGCTTCTTGGGAATACCAGGCTTCTTCTTCTAGAATATGCTGATTGGTAGCTTTCACCTCCAGATAAATTTTAGATCTCATCTAACCAAATATGCCATTATCTCATTCTCTTTCCTCCAGAATTCCAAATAAAGATATAATCTTTTCTCCTTACTTCCTGTGAATCTTTACTTCTTCCTCTCTCTCTCTGCCTCTCTCTGTCTTTCTCTGTCTCTCTCTGTCTCTGTCTCTCTCTCTCTGCTCTATATGTTAGACAACTTCTTCTGACTCATCTTTCAGTTCAGTATTTCTCTTTGCAACAGTGTCTGGTTCTCTACTAAATACACACACTTCTTAAAAATCTGCTGGTTCACTTCAATTATTTGTCTCTTGCAGATATTTTCAAGTTTGTTTTTATTTCTTTAAACATAGTGGACATATTTGTTGGATAACCTTTTCTAATTTACCTTTACATTAAATGTATAGAACTCCAGGATTCTGGTTCTATAGAGGGATAGGTGTGTTCCAGGTGCCTCACCAACTTCCTGGTGTCATCCAGGCAATGAAAACTGCAGCTTGCTTTGTTTCTGCTTAAGTAAAGGTCAAGATAAAAGGAAAGTTTGTCCATTTATCACTCAGAGTTGTTTCTTAAATTTTAACACAACAGGTATCAGTGTCTTTTCACATATCGCATGTCAATAAGGTTTTTAAAATATATTTTATCCAGCAGTTCTCATTTATAGTTCCTTCTTTAACGAGATAGTTGGTATGAATAACCTAGCTCAACATATTATCAAAACACACACACTAATACACACACACACACATACACAAACTCAAAGTATATTTATTGGAAATCATTATTCTTTGGACTATAAATATATCTGTGGTTTCTCCTTCACTAAAGTCTTGGCTAGATTCCATAACTTTCCAGTCATTTTCAGTTTCTAGAAAAATCTTTTGCATTTGAGATGTGATCCTGAATACTTGATCCAAAGCTTGGCTTCTCCTCCTTTCCCTTTGCTTAGTGTAGTGGGTAGAGGTTCCACAGGATGGTCAGATCTTAAAACACCACCTTCTCTCTTCTCCCAGTAAATAGCTCCTCCGTGTTGATTATGCAGAAGAAAGAGTGGGGAAAATTCCCTTCACCTAAACATTAGTAAGCTCCCGTCTTTGCTCTGGGTCATCATGGCTCCATCTGATGTTAGGGACTTCTACTGAAATGACATCTCCATGCAGGGTGAGTATGATTGCGTGGTGTGGCCATAAGTTTGCCCTCAGACTTAATGTTCTTCAGTAGCCTCTAAAGAGCAAGAGTGTCCCAGGACCTTCAACGGAACTATATCCTCTGATCCTTCTCCTTTCAATTTTTAAATTTTGAGATAAGGTCTCTTTAAGTCACTTATTGTCCAGGCTGAATTTTAATTTGCAATCCTCCTGACTCAGCCTCCCTGATTACTGTTGCTTTAGTTCTCAAATGTGGAAATATATTCCCTACTCTTGATTGACTCTCTTTTTAAAGATTGTAAAAAAAATTTAAAAATATAAAAAAGAAAAGATTTTTGTGTACCCTTGAATTTCCAACTCTCCATCCACATTTTGTTGGAACTTTCAACTACTATTTCAATAAAAGTAATTTCTTAAGGAATTGAAGGAAATGGGATACTGAAAATTAAATGTTAAGAATTGTTCTGCACTAGACATTTAAAGAGAAACTTCTAAATATAAACAGGTAAGTTCCGAGTTGGCAATCTCAGCTTTTGCTCTTGCAAATAGAAAGAAACTCTGGCATTCAATTGAAGTGCTTCTTTGATTAATATTAAGTATGGAAATTCTTTGGTCTGAGAAGCAAACAGAGAACTTGGAAGTGGTTCTTGACCAGTCTGGTATTTTTCCATCTTGTCTCTGGCTAACTATGTGTTCTTTTTCAGTTGTACTTATTTGTCCCAGTACATCAAGTTCAATGGACATGCACTTTGAATTTTTTGATGAAAAGTCTTGATTAAATATCAATTTTCATTCTGGCATCCTGACCAAAATAGAGCAAAAGAATTTTCAGATCCGTGAAGCACATATTGATGAGGCATTTTCTTTGTGTCCAGTTCTGGCTAGACACTATTGCAGAGGACAGAGGGAGAGACCTTGAGTTGTGCTGAACCTAAAGCATATGCTGATCTGTCTTCTGTACAAGGCTCTCACCTGTATAGTCCTCAAATAATGGTGTCACCTATCTCAAGGAAGTTTACTAGAGAGGATGTAAGTCCTTCATATCAAAGAACAAAAGGCAAGAATAAAGGAAATTACTCAGTGCCAAATACAGTTGATAGAGGATCTCAGGTTTGCAAGAATTAGCATTGATGGGGAGTTCTTACAAAAGACTGAGGAAATTAGATGAACTTTGAAGAATGACTGGACTTTGGGAAGACAAGAGAGTCAGGGGAAGACTTTCTGTGTGGGGGAAGTAACAAGGAGAAAAGCAGAGTAGCGAAGGAGCAAGTGTACACAAAACCCACTCGGAGCAGAGCGGGGAGTGGACAAGAAGGCAGACCCAGGACATCGGGGTGCACACACATGGAGTGTTAACATCATAAAGTATCTGCCAGCTTCCCATGTGGCCAAAGAAAAGAGCTAAAATGACCATGTTGTCATTAAAATTAATATAGAAAACATGACTTATTTATTCCATACTGAAGTATTTTTTGAATGTTATGAAGAAAGCATACATACATGCACTCTTCCTAAATATTGTTTCCTTTAATATGCATAAGAATTCCATGAGAAAAGGATGGTGTTTGGTTACTGATAAAAGAAACAAGAAAAATGAGAAAATAAGCAAGTCTTTCATGTTGAAAAAAGTTTCAAGGTAGTCAGTTCCGAGTCGGCTCCTTGACCATCAGATACCCGGATATCTTTCACCTCTCTACTCATCTGATGTAAGGATTCTAACCTCATGTACACTACAGCTCCAGCAATTACATCTACGTTCTAGATTAGAGGGTGAATAAAGAAGCAGAAATGCAGAAGGACACTTCTCCTCACTGCGATACCTGAACTGTGATGTTGTCTCTACCTGCAAGGAAGAATAAGAGATATACTTTGGGCTGAGCATATTCTGGCTCCAACAATATAAAGATTCTGTCAGTAAGGGAGAAGGATGAGGATGTATGTTGGTTAGGCTGCTAGGCGTGTGGATCAAAGCAGTCTTCCCCCATGTCATAGCTGAGGAACCAAACCTCCAAAGCATTAAGCAAATTCACTTCTCTTACAGCTCCGTCCTAGGGCAGCTCTACCCGCTGCTCCGCGCAGTGCTGCGCCTGAAATTACAGGCTTCGTGTCTCTGACGTTGGTCTCGTACGTTCTCCTGAACAACTTGCTGTTCTCCTCTCAGGATTTCACTATCGCTTTTTGGCTGCAAAAAGATCCAGCGTGACGAAGGGGACAGGGAGTTTGGAAGGAGCCGCTTTCCCACCTGTATGTGTTGGGCCCTTCTTGCAGATGCTGGGCTTTCTGTAAGTGTGACCGGTGGAAGTTTTGAGAATGAAGCTTCTACACAACTGGCTGTCCTATGTATCTGTGTTTCAGTTCAGCTCCACTGACCTGGTGTCTTTCATCTCCTCCAATCTTACAGTTACCTATTTGTCATTCTGTCCCTAACACCCACATTTCTGCTCTTTCCAGATCTGACATCCAGTCACTGACTCCGTTCCCAAGAGAAATCGTGAGAAAATTTGCTCAGAACATTTTACCGCCCCTCAACCCACAAACCAATGATTTTTTGGGCACTGCAGTGGACCAGGCACTTTGAGATTCATTATGGAGCACAGGAACGGTCATGTTTAGCTCTAAAGAGCGGCGTTCTAGTTGGGGAAATGAAAAGCATTTTTCCCCTTGGAATGGCAGCTACTTACGAAGGCAGAACATAAGGACAGGTCAGGTGGGGACTGGATCATGAGCGGTCCCTGTATTACAAGAAAGGAAAGACCCCCTTTGGCCAAGGAATTGAGGGGAAACTTTATGAAACAAGAGACTTGATTCCCTTTTCGTGGGAAATTTGAAAGGATTGAAAAGCTTCCTTGGGAGTGAAATGCCGAGATGCAAGCCCCGGCACGGGGAGACCATTGGACGCGAGCGCTTGGGCCTGGCTGGAAGAGGTGACTAGTTCTGTAAAGGCAGGAGGAAGGCTGGAAGGTTTGGCATCGGATGACGAACAGTCTTAAATGCTGAGCTAAGGAATGCGGATTGGGTATGCATTTGGCTTGTATCCAAATTGCATATAGAATTTAGAGCAGCAGTTAATGAAATTCCTGATTTCAAAGGACTCATTCAAGTCTGTGTAACTGTGTTTGGTACAAGCACTCTCCCCTGCCCTGGGGCTCCTTCTCTGATCTACCCCTGGCTGGCGCAGGCCCGCAGTCCAGCCCTCCAGCAGCCTGTACTGTATTTGCATCAAGCCCTTCCTCAGTGCATGCTCAGAGCGGAGCGAATGAAATTGACACCAATCCATTTTATGAGTTGAGTTTTATTAATTCTACTAAAAGTTTTAGAGAAAAAACATAGGAAAGCAATATCTAAGATGTGAACTTTCATTATTAAATATTCACATCTGGCAAGACAAGCAATATGGGTGTAAGTTGTCCACACACTGGGAACTAGGACAGATTCTGTCTCCTTTTCAGTCGTGCCTGACTTCTTTGCAAAATGACAGTGATTGTCTTATTCTGTCCAGTCCTAGGAAGAGAATTAGATGAGGAAATTAGTAGTAGTTTCTCTTCCCAATAGTAAAATTCTAGCAGGTAGCATTATCTTCTTTGGGGTTACTTAAGACATTTTAGCTTGCAGTTACAACCTAACCCAAACAGATTTTAACAAGAGAGGAATGTATTAATTCACTCGGAAGAGGACAGAGGAACATGAGCTGGCAGACGTCAGACCTGGCTTCTGCAGGACCAAAGCAATGTTATCAAGGTGCTGTCTCTCATATGCTCCCAACTCTGACCACAGTCCTGTTGGACTATTTCTTGCATTGCTAGCAAGATGGTTATGTGCAGCTTCAAATTTTAAGCTGTGAGTCTGGCAGAAAGCAACACACGCTTCCTTTCAACAGTCCCAGTCAGGTTTTGCAGTGTGAAGTTCTTCCTATCAGAAAGGATGTTTGAGTCTAAGCCTGAGTCTCACGGTGCTCCGTGGAGTGAGGTGCTCTGTCAGCTCCACTCACAGCCATGGCACTGCACCAGAAGCTGCGGGGAGGGATACCGGGTGCCATGAGGAACAGCGAATATCCACAACTGTATCCACAAGGCCTTGATAACAGCAGAGTGATTTTCCTTTCTTACATTACAAAATGCCTCACTCTCAGTAACGCACAACACAATTCCCCCATCCTTTTCAGGTTCCATGACATTTGCATGGATGGAACACATGTATCCCCAGAATACCCACAGGCTTTGACTATGCTTTTACTTTAGATGAATTTGGGGATCGGAAATAACTGTTCCACGCCAAGGAATTCACTTTAGCTATAATAGCTCATCCTCATAAAAGTCCTTTGGAATGGGCATTTTCTTATTTCTTTGATAAAAGAAACTAATTAAGAGAGGTGAAGTGTCTCAGTCAGTGTCCCCTACTTGAGAAGAACTGGCATCAGTGTGAGAAATCTGGTTTTTCTGACTCAGAAGGCATTGCTGCTTTCTCTATGCACCCCACCCCATGTCTGATTTCTTTGGCAAGGTTTGTTCTCATTTCCATGGTCATAAAGTTATGCTGTGAAAATAATTAGAAACTAGGCAGCTAAAAGGGGTTTTAGAAATAATCTAATTTAAAACCAAAAGTCCTGGTTTACAAGATGAGGGGTTTGAGACACAAGTGCACATTGCTCTGGATCATAAAAACAGAGTGTGGCTCAGGCCAGGGAGCCTGAGTTTCAGATGCTTCTTGGGCCCAGATTCATACCCTCGCTCCTCTACTTCCTTTCTTTGCCTGAAGGTGACCTTAGGAAAGTTACCTTAACCCCTCTGAGCATCAGTTCGCTCATCAGTGAAGTAAGGGCAACTGTATTAAATTTCACTGAATCCCAGGTACACATTATTTCACATTTTTGTCTTTAAACGGAAAGCAAGTAATAGTTTATGCTTCGGCTTTCTTAGAAGTACAAGAAATAATGACATGCTTCAGAGTCTATGAAATAAGGAAATATATCTCTCATGTGGGGCTGCTGCAGAGATGTAATAAAATAATACAACTGTGTCATTTAGCATAAAATTTGGTGCAGAGCAAATGTTAGCTGTGATGATGGTGGTGATGGTTCCAACGAATTTAAATGAGTGTATACGCCGGGTTTGGTTCGTTGCTCCTTTTTAGAGCTGAAGTTGTGCCTGAGCTGTGTTGTCCTTTGTAGCTTTGTCTCTTTGGCTGTAGGCAGCAGAGTGATTTTCCTTTCTTATCCTTTGTATCTGAGTGTAGGCTTGGGTTCCTGAAGCCAAACTGGAGCCTCTCAAGTACATTTAAACTGAGTCACCACATTGGTTTTTCCTTTGTCCAAATCGCATGGTAAAATGACAAACTGTCACTTGGTGTCATACAGATACAGTGCATATCTTATACAGGCGCTCCTTGTTCTTCACAGCCAATTGACAAAAGTAGCTGTTAAAGGTAGATTCACTCTGAACCCTCAGCCTCAACTCTATGACAAAAATGCATCACAGCAGGTAAATTCCCATCCTAGGGTTTGTGGGTAGAGACTGATCTTTGCTTAGAGTAGCAGCCTTCTGTCTCTGTTAGGAAGAATTCAAGTATTAGCTTAAATTGGCAAAATATCAAACTAAGTCAAGTTACATTGACTTCTGAGACAAATTTCTGCAGGTTTTCTTCATCTTATTTCAGTTCATAACTTTGAAAAGCACAGTATTCTTTAAAAGATAGGGCATTCATGAGATGACATGGCTTTTCTTTCCCCTATTTTCCAAAATTTCCCTGTTTATAGATTTGAAATCAAAATAGGTAATATCTCTGCTGATCTTTTTGTTCAAAATTCATAGCTCTTCATATTATTTTTCTATTCTTCGTTTTCCCCTTGTCTTTCAGAGTGTCTATAAAATGATGGGTTATTATTTCCGCTACTTCAGTTAGTGTTTATGCCAGCAGGGGGAACATTATTTTATTATTTTTAGAGAATAGAAGCTATTTCTTGAACCAGGAAATTGAACTCGCTATTTAAAAAAAATAAAGCAAAGACATGCATTTTATCAATTTCTACTTGATTTCCTCTGGGAAGCCTCCCTCTCCCCTAAGCCACCCTCCCCCACATAAGTGAGAAGCCTTTTCCATCGTACACCATGTAAATCTCTATTATTTCCTCCCATGTAATTTTATAATGTCTGTCTTTCTCCTTGGACAGGGTGCTCCTTGGGGACGGAGACTGTGGTCATTTCATTATTGTATGATCATAATGAAGGGCACTAAATTTCTTTCTTTCTTTTACTTTTAGTACTGGCAATCGAACTCAGGACCTTGCACTTGCCAGATAGGCACTGTGCTGCTGAACTATATCCCCAGCCAAGGTCTAACTTGAAAGCCTTCTTAGAGCCCTGGGGATAGCTGTGCATTCAGTTTCACCAGTAATGTTTACCCTCTGCGTAGGAAGATTCATCACCAAAGTAGATTTTAGTGCCTTTGAGCTGCACCTGCAAAGTTGCCTGGACCACTTTAGGTAATAATCTGCTAGAGACACTTATAGGCACATATTTACTTAATATTAAGCTGGGCTGGAAAAGAAACCAATTTGAAATTGCTTCCTCAGCTGAAAGCTCTATGCTAACAATAAAGTTTAATTTCAGCAGCTGTAGTTCTCAAATCAATAGACTGCAAAGAGGGTGGCAGAATTTCAGTTTTTGGTTTTGAATACTAAGCAGGTCAGAAGTTGCATCATTTAAGAATAAATTTACTGGATTTTAAAAACTGCTTTTTGGGAAAATTAGCCACATAGGTTTATATTATTTTCAATAATAATCTAAACCTCCAGAACAAAATAATGTCCAACCATAAACCATCATACTTATTACATAAATATGAAGATTCTTGAGCATTTATTACTGTAAGAGATAGATGAGTGATAGACATCAAATTGCATCAGATAATTAGATATTATTATTTAGCAGAGTTGTAGGGCTTTTCTCGAGTTTCTTTTGTGCTTTATTTTAAACACATTATGTTGCAGTAATATCTTCTGTTGACCTGACTAGACTATAGTTAAATCCAATTGATTTACCTTAACAGTATTTATTTTAGATAGGCAATGTATATGTGATACATATTGACTGGGTTATGGTTATATTCTCTTTTGCACATTGATATTGTTCCCATGAACGTGTTGTCTTCATTTTTAATGACTAAATTTGCTAGAAGTCACTGTGGCACAAAGTTATGAAATCATTTATTTTTATAACCAAAAAGCCAGATGCGAGGAATACATTTTAAGTGTAAATAAATTGCTTTGTCCTTTAAAATGAATCATTTTTGATCTCCCCAGGGTCGCCAATGCATTCTCTTAGATCAAATAGTGGGTTCCAGTGTTCCTGTCCCGGATGATGATAGGTTAAGGGGAAGAGAAATCTCTGTGCGTCTGTGTTTTCTAAGGTCAGAATGCAGAAGAAGCGATGCAAGTCTCTAAAGCAGTTCGTAGCAGCTGCCATCATGTTTGAAGGAATGTTAAAGGCAAACGTGGTCTCTGTTTCAAAGGGGGACACTGGAGACAAAGGCCGCAGATGGAGCTGAACGAGCCCAGGACCCTGGACAGCTCTAGCAGGATCCACTGCAGGTTTTGATTTTCTGTTAGCTTTTGGAGGTGTGGAGTCCTCTCCTTGACAGGCTTCACTTCTTAATGTGTTGTGGAATTTTAATATTCTAGGCTTGATATTTTATACTCTTTCCGTTCTAAAGGGCAGATAATAAAGAGTGAATTTCATCTGCATTTTATGTCCGTGGTATGAGGTGTGGATTCTGGTCTGCCTGAGACTTCAACATTGAGACAACACCATGCCAAGGACAGTGTGGAGTGGAGCAGGGGATTGCCAGATACTCTCATGCCTTATTGCACTTTCTGTCCTTAAAGGTAGAGATTGTTGCTGGAAATCTGAGAAAACAAAAGAAAGGCTGTTTTCAGCTCACTTTGTGGAAGATCTTCAAGGTATACAGTTAAACAACTATTTTTCTCTTTCATCAAAAGTTTTCTCATTTTAATAATTTGTGTAACTAACTCTGAGCTTTTATATGTGATGCATACTAATAAATTCTCCATGGAATCTTTTAGAAATAAAGCACAGCTGTTCAATTCATGAATTTTTTTCGAATGTCTTGATACAATGGTTCTTTCAAATAAAATTCTCATTCTTCAGATGGTTCAAATGACCTTCTTCTCTGTTTTACCCTCTTATTTTTTCTTGATCAAAAGTACATGTTAGCTGTCTTAGTTACTTTTCTTGTTACTGAGACAAAATACCTGACAACCAAAGTTAAGTGGAAAGGTTTATTTAGCTCACAGTTTGTAGAGGGTTCAGCCCACAGTGGGCTGGCTCCAAGGCAGAATGACACATGGCAAAGGGGTGTCAGAAAGGAGATCATTTCATAGTGTCCACAAGGTAGCAAAAACAACAAGGGGCCTTAATGGTACCTTTCTGCCCCTTTTATCTCACTCAGGCTACTTGGGGTATGTAACACTCACGCCCTTAATCCTAGGGATCTTGAGCCTAGCACTGCACCGTGAATCAATCCCATTGTCACACACTCTGGATCCAGCCACCTCTGAAAAAGCCCCACTATGACTGTGTGAGGCTTTGGGTGGGGGGGATGTCTAAACAAAAGCCATAACATTAGCCTGAGCAAATTATATGTTTTGTACCAGGTCAGTTATTCTTATGCTTGTGTGTAAAATCCATCATTTCATTTCATCTCCTCACTCTGCACCCAAAGATTATACTATTTGGAGGAGCCCTTTGGTTCAACGATATTAACTGACATTCTATTAAATTATATAATTCCTGACTATTTTCTTACCTTTATTTTTATCAGTTAAATTACAATCTGGGTTTATAAAATATTTAAGAAGTTAATTTCTAGTTTTAAAATATGGCTAAAAACTGAGAATCAGTTATTAGATTTAATTTGAATTCACAAAGACAAATTTCCCATGTTCTTTCAATATTTGACTTACTTAAAACAGGCCACATTAACAACAAAATGGCTGTTTAAAATTATTAAAGCCTCCCTTCCACTAATCGGGTTGAAATCTTAGAATTTTCGCAAGCTTCCACGCTACATAAACGCCCTTACACTGCCCTCTCACCTCATTTTCCGTCCAGAGTTAGCACTGGATGTTTTCAGTACAAATCTTCTCTACCAATCTGAGAGAAGACACGGGTCAGAAAAAGTGGGAAAAGGATCAGAAGGTTGAGGGAAATAGGAAATGGAAGATGGAAACTGCCAGGACGCTTTGAAACAGGGCCGTTATGTGGGCTCTATTACAGTGGCTGCTTCCGATGTGTTTCCCGTGGAAGCCTTCTCTGGCACCATTACTAAAAATTGTGCTTGGACTAATTTGCGGCATCACAAGAGAAAAGCTCTAGCAAGACAGCTTCTTGCTTTATCCCTCTCTCAAATAAATCTCTCCCTTGTATCATCACCCTTGGTAGCTGAGTTCATTCGTCCAAGATCAATATAGCTCCAGCACTTTATCAGAAATCTAATGACATTCTATCAAGGTGTCTCTAGGTTTAAAAATATGTAAAAATACTGTTTTGATGTTCTCTGATAAAGAAAATCATCTTTTGCATTATTCAGGTGACTTCCATTTGGGAGCATTTCAAGTGAAAAATTTTGAATTAATCACCAGGAAAGAAAATGTCAAAAGAATAAATAAAAGTATTCACTACTCAAAAGGGAATATACAAAACATGAGCATCAAAGATTCTACAAATAGAAAACCTTTAAGTAGACTAAGTCTACACTTTTAAGTTCAAGAGGTTAATTTTTAAAAATCCTATGTCTTCTCCTCAGAAGGAATTAGGGTCACCGCAACGCTTGTCTCAACCACCTAGGCTTTTCCTTGGCTTCTTTATCTTCTGTTTGTTTCCCTTTTCCTGAGGTTTATTTAGGTATTTCCTTTATTTGAAGGTGATTAACATCTTATCATTATAGTCCTAACCTATGAGACATCTTGGGGAGGTAATCAAAGGAAAAATAATCCTACTGTCCATATACTACACCAGGCAAAACTTATTATTGTTTAACAGACTGTACCAAGAGTATTCTGCTATAGTAAGCAAGGTAGTTAGATCTTGGCCTCAGGCACTTATAATTTAAAACCATCAGTAAAGATAAACACACTGAAGCACATGTCAATAAATAACTGCATAATAAATCTAGAGCTAGAAGCCAAAGACAAGCTTCTGAAGAAAGCAATATCTATTATTTCAGAATTAAAGAGAACATTGCCTACCTACTTTTAGAAAGTGCAGGGAGAAAAGATTACAGGCATATTAGCCTTTATAAGGGATGTGTTTAAACAAAGGTACAGAGCTGCATACGTTGGTCACCTCTGCCTCTTGCTGCCCTGTTTTGTGATATCTTCTAACTTCTTCAGACATAAACTGACTCAGTCCCCTACCTAGTCACTGCCCTCCGCATGTAAGTAGAGCAGCAATGTATATCTTGGAGCTCATTTTATATATCAAATTCTCCTCTTTTAAGAGGTATGTATTTTTTAAGTCTCATCTCCCTTACAAAATTAAAGACGTTTTGTTTATAGAATTTTAAACATCAGTAAATATACCTGAGGTGGGGATGATACTTAATTTAAAGAATAAATATATATGTCCTTGGACCACTGAGATTTCAGCATACAGATGCATCTTTTCTAGTTAGATCAGTTTTTTAAAAATCACCTGGAAAGGACTTTTTTTGATAGGCGTCTGTGTGAACTTGCTTATGTGTTATTAATGGTGGTGATGGTGGTGATAATAATAATTATCCTAATTACTTAAAAAATCGTCAGGTAAATAACTTGGAAGTTCATTTTCTTTCAGAGAAGGCTTACATGCAAAGATTCTTAAACTAAACATACTGGACAGTATCTGAGTGAAAAAATATCAGAAAGCTATTAGCAAAAAAGGGGTGGGAATTTGCCAACATTTTCAAAATATGAAGAACAACAAAGGGAAGAGACAACCTAGTAACGAGTTAGAAGGAGTTGAGCTTCATTGTGACATAGGAAAATTACTTAGCTTCTTTCAGCCTCAGCCACTTCATTTATAAAATGGAAATAATAAATGCTACCCTAAGCGCAAAAAGCAAAACCTGCGAAGGTGTGGTGGGACTAAGATCCTTATCTCAGTGAATCCTGTTCTTACATAAAAATCAACAAACAAAACTCTTTCTGAACACGATATACATGCTGAACTGGCAGCAGCCATGGGAGGAAAACCCCAGCACACTATATACTGATGAACCCAACATGTCACATATGTGATATATTGTGACTATAAAACGGCCACAGTTTTGAAACTTACCTTGAATACATGAAACATGAGAAGGAAATTCAGACAATTGCCACAAAACTTTAGAGAAACTGAATCAATTTCTCCTGTGGGAGCATCTTCTGCCAAAGTAAATGTTTCTCTCCTTCTCATAGAACCTTGTTAAATTCTACTTTTGCTTATTTGCAATTATTTTTGTACTTTTCTTGCAGAATTGGTTTAATATCTTTTAACTTTTATTTTTATACATACATATTTACAGTATATACTTTTCTTTAATTATGATACAGAATGAGACTGAGACCATTGTAACTCTTTTTTTTTCTTTTTTTTATTTTAAAGAGTATAAGAAGGATAACATAATAATAGTGGGGGACTTACCAAATTATAGACAAAGTGGTAGGAAATTATCAATGGTTATTGTTTTACATATTGTTATCTACAAGATAGTTTCTCAGGAAAACAAATAGACAAATAATAGTGAGTTACAGACAAAAGAGGTAGGAGATTATCAATAGTTGTACTATACTTTGGTATCTTCAAAGTGGCTTCTAAAGAAAATAAATAGAGCTATACATGAGTGACCTATTGAATAATCATTCAATAATTCTCAGTGGTTGTTGTAGGAAACACATAATAATAAACATGCATCCATTTACAAAATAGGATAGGAACAATACAAACATTACAGAGTTACGGATACATTAGTAGGAAAATATCAGTGGCAGCTGTAATACATGGTGGTATCTTCAAAGTGGTTTCTCAGGACACAGAGATACCCAAGAAAGGTCTAACAAGGAGTTACAGCCTAATGGTTGTCAAAAATAGCATATTACCTCCTTACCAGTGACTCCTTTCACTGAGGTGTGATGGCTGGAAGGAAGGCCAGGATTGAAAAGAAGGACCGAGAGACTTGCACCTGTGTCTAGCAACAAGCTGTTTTCTTGTTCCTCCATAGTCATGATTACCCAGGGCTCCTCCATGGAGATGATGGTTTGGCCAGAGGGAGAAGGCAGAGCATGCCCCGGGCCCTCTCATTTCTGTTGGACTAACTGGTAGCATGGGTCTGAGCTCTGGGGCCTCCACCTCAGAGGGCAGACTGATCTCCAGTGGTCTCCTTTGCATCCAGGGCATGGCCCATGGGGCCTCTTAGGGCAGTTCCTCTTGAGGTGGCCTGGCTTTTAACAGTGATAGCAGATGAATGCAGTTGTCGAGTTCTTGGAGCCCTGGGAATCAGACTTGGGATCTGTTTCTCTTAGTGCTGCAGCAAAAGCAGCTGCTTTTTCTTGGTCTCTTTGTTTTCTCTCTTTGGCCTCCTCCTCATCATGGCTATAGAATACTGAGGAGGCAATTCTTACTAACATCTCAAGTGAGCCATCTGGGGTGAAAGCCATTCTTTGTAGCTTTTTCTCTCCAGTCTCCCAATGCACTGAGACCCCACAACCAGTTAGTGTCCTCTCCCCAACCCCATTGTAACTCTTACATGTATATGTGCTTCCAGAATAACTTGTGTGTTCCCATATCTCTATTGCCTTCCCAGCCAATCCCAGCAAACTCTGAGAAACCTGAAAGCCTGGCTAGCTCTACTGTCTCCTTTTAATGGTTGCTGAAAGTGTTGCTCATTTTCAGCCTTTTGCTCATTTGACCTTGTGGAAAAGTCTGCCATAGGTTCCCACTTCCCTCTTGAAACCCTGTCCTTGGTTTCTGTGATTCTGTACTTAGCTGTATCTGTCTCAGCCTGCGCCTTCTCACATTCCTTCTCAGGGTCCTTTTCCGGTTAACCTCCTAGCAGTTAATGTTCCTGGGGGATGCACTTCCTTCCTCCTCTTCTTATTCTACACTGTGCTCCTTGTGAGAGTTCATCAGTGCCAGTGGCTCCAACTCACACCCGTACGTACTGAAAACTGCCACACCTGGAGCTCCGACCCGACTCTCTTCAGACCTGCAGGTGCAGATTGTTTTGAAGCCCTGCTTGGCATCTCCTCTGACATAGACACCTCAAACTCAGCCTCCCACCACCAGACACATCGCCTTTGTTTCCTTGTCGCATCTTGGCCTCTCTGCCTATATCCTCCTGCGACAGCACCTTGTTTGCATCTCTGCCTAAGAAGATGCCAGGGACTCATCTTGAACTAATCTTTATCCAATAATCAAAGCAGTCTCCAGTTCCTGTGAATTACAGCCCCTAATCATCTCTTGATTCTCCCCACTTCTTTTATCATCATTGCTATGAGCTTGGACAACATTTACCATATTTTTGGATTTCTTAGCCCCCAGGAAAAAGATCCATTTACAGGATAAAAATCCATTTTGCTAGCACCCTAGGAAACTAAGGCAGCAGGATCACAAATTCAAGTCCAACTCGGGGAACTTAGTTACTTAGCAAGACCTTGTCTCAAAATTGAAAGGTGAGGTGATTGAGGGGGTAACTCAGTGTGAAAGTCCTGGATTCAATCTTCAGTACCCCAAAAAAGAAAAAAAGAATACATTTCCCTTAGCAGGGCGGACAAGCTCTTTGTGTCTGCCCATTTTCCTAGCCTCACCACTAGCCATTGGTTTTCTCATCGACTCTGTTTTGAACGACCTGAAACTCTTCAAATGTCACTCTCTCTCACAGCTATTGCACTGTAGGATTTGCTTTAGCCTCTTCCTTTCCCTCTGCTTGAAAGAATTTCTGTCTTCTCACTCTTAACTAAGTTACACAGAAAATAATTTAAGAATAATATGGTTGCAAGCAACTTGTCCTCTTCCAAAGTTCAGCATTTCACCTTGAAAAGGTCAGTTTTAATAGATAAGGATCTACTAATTAAGTTTCCTTCTGCTCTGTCCATGTTAGCTATGCTAAAATTTAACACTGTAGAAGCCTTCGAACTGTGCTTAAAGAGCTGGTATCACTAAATGTAGATATCATCTCTTTTATTTGAAAAATATATACATAGTGTTCACTATGTACTAGGCACCTTACATACATTAATTCTTCAGTACTCATAGCAACACTAAGAAGTAGGTAGAATTATCATAGCCATTTTACATGGGAACAGAGACATCAACAGTTATTTCCTCATACAGTTAATCATCAACAGAATTAAGCTTCAAGTGAGGACAACTAGGTATCTCACCTGCTTTTCCATCTAAACCTGGTCAAAACATGATGCTTTTGATTTCTTCCAAGCCAAAACGTTCATGTCTATGGTAGGCCATCTAGTACAGCATCTTTTCATTGAACTAATGTAGTGCTTATGACAAACATCTGTACATAACAAATTATTTAATATGATGCAGACACAGCCTACATTCCCATACATGCTGGAAGGAACCAGCCCTCTATTCAGTAGACTCTGTACCTGTGAAATCTCTTTGATATTCCCGTTTTATTTCCATCATAATGAACCCATGAATATTGCTTGTTTTGCATCCATGGGGCCTGAAGTCATAAATGAAGACCTAAGCAGGACACTAAAGACTAACTCCATGTCCATCAGAATTGTAATGTTGTTTGTGGGAGGCATTTGATTGCAAGGCGATTTGTGATTGAATTTTCACAGGCTCAATCTTTTTCTTCACATGTTGCCTGACATTTTCTCCTACTAGTGCTTGGGAGAAAAGAGGAGGACACAGACACACATTATGAAAATTAAATGTGGCATACAAGTGACCAAGAACACAGACCAGAAACATTAATTACTGGAAAATGTGGCTCTCAGAACTAGAGATGCTGATGCAGGTGTCATATGATCACTGCAAGGAGGAAGTAAGTGTTTTCTACTCCCCTGGTGGAGGCCATGCTCCCAAAAACGCAGGCTGAGTTTGCAGCACTGGTTTGCGGCCCATACCGAATGTTCAGTGCATAGCTTCACTTCCACGGCTGGGAGTTCATTCAGTGCTCTCACAGCTCACACATTCACCACTGATTTTTTAGGCCTCTACTTTATAGGTTTCCCCACATTCAGTTTGTCTGATAGTTTCAAGCGCTTTCTCTAGCCCTCTTGTATCTGACAGCTCCACTAAGAATAAAAATCACCACTTACTGATTGATTCCTCCTTTAGAATATTTTACCTCAGGATGTTTACAGCAGGCTAAATTAAGATGTTTTGAACTGATGTGCCAGTGCCTTACGGCTTTGCAATCAGCTCCTAGGAAAGAAGTGCGGATGGGAGGATGGGTAGAGACGGAGTGCAAGAGATGAGAACACAGTTCTAGAAGATGAGTGATTTTTTTGAAACGTTGGAATCAAGAAATTCATCCTAAGTATGAAAAACACAGCTGCAACTGGCAAAGGGAGTGACTCAGCGCTGTATCCTGGCAGCCTTTTAGTGCTGGCAGCATGAATTGGACCTAAACGACTTCTGCTGCTTTGCGTTCTGATCTTCATTTAGTCTTACCAGCAAGAAAAATCAGCTTGGAGCAACAAGCATGCTGATTTTGTTAATTCCCTCAAATATGTCCCTTGTTTAAATCACTCCTGATTAAACATTCCTGACATCTTTCCTTTTTCACTGTGCCATGACTCATCAGGTGGTAACAGTGGAACACAAAACTAAATCTATTTATTTAACGTGTTTATTAAAAGTGAGCTGTAAAAAAAACAATACCAGTGAAAATGATGACTGGTCCTGGTGCACTGAGTATTTGACCTATTGCTAGTTGTTAAGAAATGACATATTTGCCATCAGAGAATATCAGAGGAGCTGAGTCAGACCAGAGACCTGAGCTACTGCAAGCCTGGGCTTCTGCTGCCAAACAAGCATTTCTCAAATGGGTTAGGTGGCTCTACCACCATCCGAGGTCGTGTAAAGGTGGTAATTTTGCGGTAATCACGGATTTCTGCTTCACTTTGTCGAAAACAATGTTCAAATTCACTCCAGTATTTGCCTTTCTATTATCCTAAGAGTCTAAATCCTGACATAGTGAAATTGCTTGGAGGCACATGTAAAATGTTTTTAAGTAAAGTTCATTTTCTGACTGTGCTAGTTTTAGTACAACAGAAGTTAAACTGTTTATTCCATGTAGAAGAATAACAGGGAGAGGATGACTACCACAGCAAATTACTCACTCCCACCAACTTGATAATACATAAAGCTTCATCACCCGTGTTAGGGTCAGAAGTAATCATATTCTGTGTGATACATTAGAGATTTGCATGTACTGGTTCTGCCCATAAATGGTGTGATCATGGATATATTATTTAAAATCTCTAATCTTTAGCTTTTCATCTAGGTAGACATTAGACCAGTGGTGGTGAACCTATAGCACATGTGCTGTGGTGAGCTGTTTTGTATCATTGAAAGCTCTAAAAATGTTGCCATCACTGCCTCAGCCTGTAGCAAGACCTTGGGTTTTAAGTTCCATTCTATGACTTTCCCCATCCTAACAAAAATTCTCTGCCTGGTGTGTTCCTAGGGTTTTAAATGTGTATCTCAAAAATGTGAATCTTAAATGTGTATTTCGATGCAGCTTAGAACAATAGTTTAACTTAGTTATCACTTGAGAAGTAATCTACATAAGATAGATAACAAACTATACATTTTTCTTCTCCCAAGAAAGATTACATGTTAGGATATGACTTTGCTGAATTAGAAGATTACTAAATGCATCTAACAAGAATGACACACATTAATCTTGTGTGCTCAGCTGCTGCCGCAGGGTTGAGGATGGAGAAAGTCCAAAGCCTACAAGACCTCATCCTTGGGTCTGTTGCTGTATTCCTTCTGAGGTTCATGTATCTGAATATTTTTTATTTCTGCCTAGGAATTTATCCTATACATAAACTTGCCTCAGTACACAGAGGCCAGGGCAAAAAAAAAAATTCATTTGAGAGCACAATACCATGGGAGAATGTTAGAAAGACATTAAAAATTTAAAAATAAGTAAAATACTAAAGGTTGCTCCTTCCAGCATTTTTATTGACAACATAAGTGCCTCCTCATAATTCCGAGAACTCTAACATGGGCTGTAAGTTGTCATGACAACAGCTACTGCTATTACCAGCCTACTTGGAAGGATCCAAAAGCAAGGTAATCATGCAAAAGCCCTTCTTCTGGCCACGTTGTATGAAGTGGGAGACATTTACTTCCTGTGGTCTGTTTGCCTTTCCCGTGTCCCACCGTCTGCCGGCCACTTCTTACTCCGTACAGCCCTCCTTCTGCGGTGCGTGGTTCCATCTCCCAGTGAAAGGCGTAATGCTCTCTTTCCTCCTCACGTGATCTAAGAAGGGATACAAGCAGCGGGGGTAACAGGGTTTGGGTTATGAGAAGTATTTGGGAAGAACTAGAAGGAAGTTCTCTTCTTCAGTTAGGAGTAGGTAATAGAAGCTGATGAAATCATCTTCCTGTAACTCAAAGCTGACTGATGAGTGACAACTAAAATTTAGTCTTCTCATTTAAGACAAAACAGACATAATATGAATTGCAGTTAAGCAGTGCTTACGTAAATTTAGCATATTGTATTTATATGCATTACTGTTTCTTTTTTCTTTTTAAAAACTTCTAGAGAGTTCCAGGTCAAGATAGTGAATGAGCCAATGTTAAAACTCCATTCTTCTGCTCAAATATATGCATAAATTATGGGCAAAATACATTTTATAAACTGAAAATCACTGGCCACCCTTTAAAACAGGAAGAGGAATATATGGCTCAGAAATGGAGAATTAGTCTAACAGTGGCAAAATAAAGCAGGATAAAGTAGAAACATATTGCACCTCCAAGAAGCTGAAGCGGTGGGTGTGGAATAATTACTAGAAAGTTCACAAGGAGGAGTGGAAATTGTTATGAAGCAGTGTTACAAGACTTAATCTTTGGAATTTCTCAGTACCAAAGAGAGACAGGCATGCTCAGACTGATAAATTCCACTGTGTCTAAGAAGATAAGTATCTTAAAAATACACATATAGAGACACTGTAGTCAAATCGCAGTGTTAAGATAAAGAGAAAACCATACCAAAAAACTACCCCAAATTAGATAAATGTAGATATTCATCAGCAAACATAGGTGCATAAGGAAATAGATTAATATTTATAGGTATAAAGTTTTGAAGGAAAAATAACTGTTCTATAATTCTGCAGTCTAATTTATGAACATGATTTGTGGCATACATACACATTGAAAGTAAACACCATTGTCACAAGAACTTTGAAAGTCTATTTTTTAGCTAAATAAACTGATAGAAGAAAGTAGTGAGGTACCAATATAAAAAAAGAAAGAAGAAGCAGAAAACCATACTGGAAAATATAAATGAATGCTGGTTGTAAACTAAAGCAAAATAATAATTTTATGTTTAGTAACAAGATTTGTCTAAAATTCTAGGCCAAATTCATGTAAGGGTTGGAGAAAAATCTTTAAAAAATTAAAATTTGCTAATATTATTACCTTTACCAGAAAGAGTTACTGATTAGCTTTGGACTTAGTTAAGCAAATGTACATATACATTAAATGTTAAAATTATAAAGGTCAACAGTAAAAAATGAAAAACAGAATAAGTAATTTTTATTGATAAATACAGAGGATAGGAAGAATAAAAGTCTAGATCAGTTGAAGAGGAAAACAAGAGTAATTATTCAAAAAAAATGTATGACAGATTAAAAATATAAAATAATGTGGCAAAGACAAGAATATGCCAGCAATCAAAAAAAGTATGTAATAAGGCATCAAAATTATTTCCTAAAAAGACTCAGTTTATTTTAAAAAAAAGCACTTAATGTACTGTTCCATAAGTTACACAGAAATGACTAAAATGGATAATTAAACATATATCTTTACAAATGTCAAATAAAGAACTTAATTTGGCACTACTTAATCATAAAAATAGAATAAACTGGTGAACAGAGTTCAAAGGGTCCAGGAAAAAAAAAAAAACCTAATACTAGTAAAAGGAACAATTCACAAAAAATATTCCAGAATGTGTTCTCCCATTATCCACCCTGGGATCTCAAACTTAATTACATAATTTAATTTGTTAGAGCAATTGAAAGCGGCATTTTGAGAATGATAGTATTTCATTTCAATGATGATGATTAAAATGTAGAGGTTTACTTCTTAACACAGTGTTTATGCTTTCCGATGAAATTAAACAGGAAATATTTTACCAGAGTAACCTTTCACACTTTGATCACATTCATTTCAGAGTACGTACAAGAAGTGATCGAAAGCGACAGTGAATGTTTACATTAATAAATTTATTAGTCAAAGACGCACTGTCATCCGTCTCCCCCAAAGTCCTCCCCTCACTGAGCACACTTACCCCTCCGTCTTGCCACTCTGAAGCAGTTCTGCAAGTCTTCCGTGCCGTGGCCAGGCGCGATTGGTGCTGTGGCTGCTGCCGCTGAGGGCCAGCAAAGAGAAGGGCGGGCTGGTAAAACCTCTGCGGCGGCCCCTCCACCTTTCTCAGTGGGTCTGGCACGGTGTGACTTCTGGCTCTGTTCCAGAGTCAAATTAACCACAAAACGTAAACACGATCCAGAACATCTAGGCAGCCATGACAGTACAAGAAGCGAAAGGGGACTTCTGGAGCTGCTTCAGAAAGGGGTAAGAGCAGTGGGAAATGTTTGTGGAGCAAGCAAGAGTCCCTCGAGGGGGATTAAGGCAATGTTTCCTTTATGTAATAAGTTTTAAAAATGTAAACACACACTGCATTTTTCAATATCATTTTGTACTCTTTTGATGCTCTTATCCCACTGAGTTATGTATACTATAAAAAATTGTGTGAATGTTCTTATCTGACTTATTCTGAAATGTAAGTATTTGAGCTGGTTTTGTGCGTTGGTTCAAGGTGGTCAATTGTATAGAGATATTTTCTGATATTCTTTGCTTCTTCCTTCTCCCAGTGAGAGGGTTTTGTCATCAACTCTAATGAGGATTTTAGTGACATTTTAACTTTTGTCTATGAACATTTATATATGATTAGCAATTATTTCTCAGCTTTTATGTTTAAAAAACAAAGCATTCATGATATTTTCCTAGTAGTCGTCTTTTTCCTAGTAATTAGACTATAGACAAAAGTAAGGTCATATATGTTTAGAAAACAGATAAAAACCCAAAAGCCAAGGCAAACTTAAGTATTTATATCAATTGAATCATTTAAAAGTGTAGGTGATATGTAAGAATTATCACCAAAATGTCTTATTAATTAACTTTTGTGTACTTGTCTTCTCTATTGAGATTACATAGGAGTCCTTGCTGGGAATGGAAAGGAAAAGTAAAATCTCCGTTGAGGAATATATAGGAAGAGGTTGGTGATTGTTTGAAATATATAAATAATTTTGGATCAAACACCATAAATGTTTTATGACTATTATCAGGTCAGTGACAGGGCTACAAGACTAGTATTTCTGTTGATCTCATGCCTTTTTCTACTAATCAGGCATCTGTCTCATGAGAATAATGTTGGAGAGCAAGAGTTAACTCTATAGCTTAACACAAAACAGAATGCAAATTTAATGCCATTCCCTCAACACCTCATGAAAAGAAAACACGAGGCCTTTCAACATCAAATGTGCTTCCCCAGTGCCTAGTGCTTGTCAGCAGACACTGTTTAATCTTGGAGAAGCAGATGCACACATCTTTTGGATGAAAGCACAGAGAACAATTTCATACCAAACACATCAAGAGGAAGACTGGGAACAGTCACAATACTCTTTTGCTCACTTTCAGAAAGGCTTTCATTGTACTGGACACAAACTGGCCGCATGCTGCGTCCCCAAATTCCTCCTACAGAGTGTAATCTCCTGAGAGATTTTATATTATTGTCTTTACTGCTGAGATCAACGACAGGCAGACTGAGTGAAAATAACCCTTCAAATCCATTTTTAATCTTTCAAACAGGAAAATTAGTTGTGAATTATTTATCAAGAACATCCAGGTGGATGCTAATACAGTCAAATCAGCTTTCTGCTTTCCTCTTACCTAGAATTCTTGAGCTTGGAAAATGCTGCTGTCACTCATATTTCTTTTCTTTTTACCAATTTTCAGTTCATTTTCTAAAAATAATTTGACATGCTACCAGAGAACTGAAAAAAAAATGTTTGCTCTTTTATCCTGCTGTGACATGGTCAAATTACTAAGAAAAACCTGGACCAACAGATGTTTAGGTTTTAAAGAAAAATGAACGAGGGCATTGAGGAAGGAAAAGTTGAAGAAAACAAAACTATTTTAAAGAAGATTACCATGATAATAGCTCACTTTTTGTAAGATATGGAGTGCGCACTGTACTGATCCCATTAGGCTAGTCAGTGGGCTTCTTTTAGGAGAAAACCAAACCAGCTAAAATTTCTTGATTTGCAGCTTTGTGAAGTCAGTATACAGTCTCTGCCCACTGTTGACCTAAATCTTTAGTTAACTCAGTGGTGTCACATTGTTTTACAGCACACAGACACTTGTCCCTGACACCAAGCCTTACATTTCTCTTCTAAATTACAGGCAAATTTTGTGGCGTCTTCAAAATCTTGAACAAAATTGTAGAATTAATTCAAGTGAAACTAAAGAATACTTGGAAAAAAATCAGAATACTTTATTATTAATGGCAGTAACACATATTACAGTCCAGTTAGAAATATTATGATACTGTTAAGCAACACAACAACTTTTTGCTGACATTTTATATTTTGTACATATGAATGGGCACTGTTTGAGGTCTTGATACTTGTGTATTTTGTACACTGATCAAATTAGTGCAGTTAGTATAAGTATCACCTCATGGGTTAATCCTTTACTTGTGGAAGAACATTCAAAAACCTCTCTTCTGGTTATTTTGGTTTTATTGTTTTTAATTTTAAAGAGAAAAAAACAATAAAAATGATACAGAATTCAAAAAAAGATGATAAGAAATTAACCATGGTTATTATATTGCATATTGTTATCTTCAATATGGTAGTCTGCTCAGTCTCCCAGATATAGACATGCAAAATTGATCAAACAATATGAACACTGACTGTTCCTTTCAATGAATTAATGTTATTTTGAAACATACAGTATTTTATTGTTAACATAATTATCTTATACAGTGCAACAGAGCACCAGGACAGCTTTTTAAAGGTTGTATATAAGTTGCAAAACTAACTCTTATTGATTATATTTACATATCATGATTAATCCTCATGAAAATCCAAAGGGTTAAAAGCAAGCACTGTCCCCATGTACTGATGAGAAAACCAAAAAACTACCAAGTGGGCCAGGAAAGGCTGAATACAGCTGTTCTGCCTCCAGATCCTGCCATCCTCACCACCTAAGATTGGCTTGTCTTCCATTTGCTATGCATAGTATTACCAGAAACATGCTTGTAAGGATTTGAGTGATCCTTTACCAAAATAATAAAAATGTTTGGAACTGTCTTCTACAAAAGTCACACAAAACACTTAAACTACTTGGAACTCTGATGGATATAACAAAACTGATGACTGTGCTTTTTGGAGGCTAGTCTTTTCTGCTGTGTATGCTTTCTGCTCAAATTGGTGTTAAGTAACACTATGGGGAAGGTGCCAAAAAGTAGAAGACAGAAAAAGGCAGTGGAGATAAGGAAATTGTGATGGCATCAATAAGGAATACTGTGTATTTTTTAATCTGCCAGAGAAAAACTATATTAAGCTTAGAATAGGCAGAATAAAGCTAAAAATACTGTTAGCAACTCTGATGTACTACACACATCCTTATGTAAAACTCACTTCATTCTTTAAGTGATGCTGTGGGATAAGGACGAGCACCCTTTCCAGGCCCAGTTCCTGGTGCACCAGTGCAGAGACAGAGCTCAGACCCAAGGCCTCTCCTGCCAAGTCCATGGCTCCATCTCCTGCCTCTCTGTTACTCTGCTTCCATGCAGTGCTACAATTGGGACCAACGCTGCGGTCTAGTCAGAATCCCTAGCTGTGGGACTAGCTGTGGAGAAAATTAGTTGATCTCTCTATAGCTTCCATTTTCTATTTGTAAACAGGAACACTAATGACTCATAAAGGGTTGTGAGTACACAAATCAATAATTTAATACACCATACCAACAGAGCCAGAGACAAAAATCACGCGATCATCTCAATAGATGCAGAAAAAGCTTCTGATAAAGTCCAACACTCATGCATGATAAAAACCCTACAGAAAATTGGGATGGATAGTCTTTGCCTCAATCTGATAAAAGGTATCTATGACAAACCAAGAGCCAACATCATACTAAATGGACAAAAACTGAAAGATTTCACTCTAAAGTCAGGAACAAGATAAGGACGTTCAGTCACCACTTCTATTTAATATAGTTCTGGAAATATTAGCCAGAGCTATTAGACAAGAGAGAGACGTAAAAGGAATAAGGATAGGAAAGGAAGAAGTGAAATTGTCATTCACAAATGACATGATACTCTACATAGAAGACCCCAAAAACTCTACCAAAAGGCTCCAGGAGTTAATAACCAAATTCAGCTGCATGGCTGGATACAAAGTCAATACTCAGAAATCAATAGCATCTTTGTACACAAAGAACAAACTTACTGAGAAAGAAATTAAGGAAAACACACACTTCACAATGACATCCAAAAAAATAAAATACTTAGGAATCAATCTAACAAAGGAAGTAAAAGACCTATATATTGAACATTACAGTACTCTGATAAATGAGATAGAAGAGCATATCAGAAAATAGAAAGGTATCCCTTACTCTTGGATAGAAAGAACCAACATAGTGAAAATGGCCATACTTTCAAAATTGCTATAAAGATTTAATGCAATCCTTATCAAATACCATTAGCATACCTCACAGAACTAGAGAAAATACTCCTAAAATTTATCTGGAACCGGAAGAGACCTAGAATAGCAAAGGCAATCCTGGGCAACAAAGACAAGTCAGGAGGCATCACAATCCCTGACTTGAAATTATACTACAAAGCTACTGTGATAAAAGCAGCATGGTACTGGCCAAAAAAATAGACCTGAGGGCCAGTGGAACAGACTAGAAGATGTGGACACAACTACAAACACATTCAGCCACCTTATCTTTGACAAAGGGGCCAAACGTGTTCACTAGAAGAAACATAGCCTCTTTAATAAATAGTGCTGGAAAAACTGGCTTTCCACATGCCAAAAACTAAAACTAGAGCCAAGCCTATCACCATGCACTAAAATAAGGCCAAAATGGTTTAAAGATCTCAATATTAAAACAGAAACACTAAATCTATTGGAAGAGAAAGTAGGTGGAAGTCTTGAAGACATAGGGGTAGGCAGAGAGTTCATGAACAAAAACCAAACCACATGGGAAATACTTCAAAGAATCAACAACTGGGACCTCATCTTATTGAAAAGTTTTTGCACATCTAAAGAAATCACCAACGGGTGAAAAGAAAACCCACAAATTGGGAAAAATTTTAGCCAGCTGTCCCTCAGACAAAGGACTGCTGACTAGAACATATAAAGAATTTAAAAAATCAGGCCCCCCAAATTCAAAGACCCAATACACAAATGGGCATCTGAGATTAATACATACTTTTCATATGAAGAAATACAAATGCCAAATAAATACATGAAAAAATGTTCAACATCATTAGTCATTCAAGAAATGCAAATTAAAACAACACTGAGATTCTATCTCACCCCAGAAAGAATGGCTGTCATCAAGAAATCAACCCATAACAAATGCTGGAGGGGCTGTGGGGAAAAAGGAACTCTTCTCCACTGTTGGTGGGAGTGTAGACTGGTGCAACTACTGTGGAAATCAGTCTGGAGATTCCTCAGTAAACTAGGATTAGAGGTTCTTTTAAACCCAGCTATTCCCCTCCTGGGTATTTTTCCAGAAGAAATGAAAACATCATACCACAGCAATATATGTGCACCTATGTTTATAGCAACACAATTTGTAATAGCTAAACCTTGGAAACAACCCAAATGTCCATTAGCTGAGGAACATATAAAAAAGATGTTGTATTTTTATATAATGGAGTATTACTCAGCTATAAAGAAAGATAACCTGGAGGCTTTTATATGTAAATGGATGCAACTAGAGACCATACTCATTAGTGAAATAAATCAGATTCACATGTGTAAACATCGTATTTCCTCCCTAATAGAAGAACCTGAAAGAGCAAATAAAATCTGAAAGTTACAATAGATACTGTGAAAGGGAAAAGAAATTCCTCAAATAGGAAGGAGCAACAGGGATGAAGGAGGGGAGAGGAAAAAGAAAGAAAGAAGAGGAAAAAATATGTATATGTATACACAGGACAGCAAGGATAATTGTACTACTATATATGTTGGTTTATTGAAAGGAACTGTTAATGTGTAATTGTTTGATCAATCTTGCATGCCTATATCTGGTTATACATGCAGCCATTTTGAAGATGACATTATGTAATATAACAACCATTGTTAATATCCTATTACCATGTTTTGAAATTCTGAATCATTTTAATTGCTCTCTATGCTGTATTATTTATGTATTAGTTCCTGTTATTTTGGTTTTCTTGAATGAAAAACAAAATTTATATGTATATATAAAAGGATATCTGGAGTAGGTGTATTGCTGATATCTGTGGTTTATTGAAAGGAAGAGTCAATGCTTAATATTTGTTTTCTTGACCAAAGTTGCATGCTTGAATTTGGTAACCAGAATGACTGGTCTGAAAATAACATGCAGTATAAGAACCATTGTTGCGCTCTTACCACATTGTATGGTGAAGCTCTGCATCATTTCCAATGTTGTTTTTTTGTTTTGTTTTGTTTTGTTTATTTTTTCTTTGTTACTGTCTTTGATTGTTTGATCAGTCTTACATTCTTATGTCTGGTGGACTGAGCAACTTGGTTGAAGATAACAGTATGTAATGTAGCAATTATTGTAAATTCCTATCATTTTGTTTTGAGGTCATGTATCATTTTTGTTGTTTTTGTGTTGTTTTGATTTTGTCTTCATCATTGTTTTGTCAGTTTTTAAATTTTTAAAATAAAAAAGAATAACTCAGTGAAGTGTACATATATATAACATAATTTTTTTAAGAAAAAAGCATAGAAAAATAATTTCTCTAAATGTAGAGAACTTTTAAGATTATAGTCAATGGAAAAATCATAAATGTTGATAATATTAATATTTGTATTTTAACATTTTTATCTCAAAATTGAAAATTGTGTTTTTAAAATATCAGATATCAAATTCAGTGTTAAAAACAATTTTGAAAAATCTGCATATATATGACTTTATATGTTTATGTATAACAGATAAGAATTTAAGACACAGAGCACTCAGAAATAGACAAGAAAACTCCAGAAGGAATAAGTGGATCTTTTGGGTAAATAGACAAGAACATTAACATACAAAGCAAATAAGTGTATTAGAATGAGATTGATCTCATTAGCAAAAATGTAAATATGAACAAAAAATGAAACATTTTGTCTATTAAATCAGTAAACACTTTAACAATTACAATATTCACTATAAATTCTGCAATTTTATATCTTACAGATGTAAAGTAAGTTTATATAAACTTTCTGAAAAATTGGAAACACTTAAACATCTATTATTACAAAATTGCTTATATCAGTTATTATAAAATCACATTATGGAGTATCATTTACACACTGAAACAACTTATAAAATTTTTTACAATTAAAAGTGAATGTAATTAGTTAGGCCACAATTACATCACACAATAGTGAGCACATAAAATCTTGTTGATGTATGGATAGGGGAAAATATAGAGCTGAACAGGTTTAAAAAGTCTGCCAATAGTGAAAGTAATACTCACCCCAAAAAGTAATCAAGTATAATTCTGGGTTTCTTCCTTCATTTTTATACCTCTAAAATTTTTGATTATGGTACATAATCATAAAAATCAGTTGAAATGCATTTCAAATCCTTACTATGCTGATTGATTTTACTCAGTGGTTATCAACCTGGGCAAAGTTTGCAGACATAGTTATTTGTCATAACTCGTGGGAGGGATGTTATGCCATTGAACATGCAGAAGTCACTGATGCTGCTAAACATCTTGTACAGTTACAATTGTTTAGGAAAGAACTTTGTGGCCCCCCACGCAGTAGGGCAGAGGTTAAGAATCCTGAGTTAGAGGATCTGTCTATGTGCTCTCAAAACACCTTGCACATACCTTTGTAAAACTTGTATCATTCCTATTTACTACTTACAAGCTGGTGTGAGCTACAAGACTTTGAGAAAATTGAGATTACTTAGCAAAGCGATGCCCAGCTTGCAGTAAGGGCTCAGTGTACACGTCACACTTATAATTTATCCACCTACTCTTTACTTACTGTCTTCCAAGTGCTAGACTCTGTTGTAGGCTCTAAAATCTAGATCACAGAGATGAAAAAGAGTTTTTAAAAAAATCTCTGACCTCATTCATAAAGCTCAATTGTTGTCAGGACAGATATTAAATAAGTGAAAATGTGAATAACCGAGATCATTACAGGTTGTGATGAATCTCATAATGGAATAAAGTAACGGAGGAGATAAAGAGCATCAGGGGAGACTAATTTCGATATAGCTATGCTCCAGACTCACAACTTAAGGATGAGAATGAATTAGCCATAAGATGATCTTAGAGAAAAGCATTCAAGGCCCCAAGAAAACAAGCACAAAGATTGTGAGAACTTCAACAAAATAGCTGAGTAAGTTAATAGCATGAATTCATCAGCAGTATTTCCATAAGTACTCATTGTAATCTACATTTCACTTTTTCTCGTGTTGTCCTTTCAGATACTTTCCCCCCATGTATGAAGCAAGTGAAAATACAAATTTTTCAGTGCATTTTTCTCCTTTAAGAAATCATGTTATGTATCTGTCATTTATACACGTAAATTCATAACCGGGCAAGCACTGTTTGGCAAGTCCTATTAAATTATATACATACGAGTTATGAATGAGTTTGTTTGCTGGGTCCAAAAATTACACACACCCCTAAGGTTACAAAATTTTCACAGAGACTCTGCCAGCTTCACAAAATTATAGCCCTATATGAATCCCCCAGAGAGGGGGCGGAATGATTTTATCATCCCTGTACTTTTTCTCTAACACATAGTAAGCAGTTGCTGGTGGAGCTACAAATTCTAGAGAAGAAAATGGATAAGAATAACATTTGCTTTCCATGAATTTTTTTTCCTCAGAAATTCAGAAAACCATCTTCAAAATGAAATATAGAGGTGATTTGAAGAAGTTGAACTAATAAAAGTATTGAAAAGTTTGTAAAGAAGATGTAGTAGGCAACACCTCTGAGAAGTTATGTGTAAGTGAGCCAACTGGACATGGATATCTGGTCAACTAAGTCTATTCGCTGCAATATATGAGTTTCCCAGAGCAGACAACAAACGATCCTCAACTGATCATGCTATGTTGGAGAAGTCCATCATAAATTAAAGACCTCTTAAGTCAAGAATGCATTTAACATGTATAACCTTCCAGACATACTTAGCAATGCACTACACTGTAAACTAGGCTATCTGTTACCTATTGTCGTGACCACATGCTGACTGGAAGCTTTAGCTTTCCACATATAGGTAGATGAGGAAAAGAAAAACAAAATTCAGAATTTTAATTGAAGGTGTTTTGTCATTGTTACCTTGAAAAACTGTATGTGACAATCTGAACGGAGAAAGTTAAATATGGGAAACTTGGCGGTCATGGTATATGCCAAAACTATACAGGCTGGTTTTGGAAACATGGTTAATGGAGAAGTCTAAGGAAGTCATGAAATATCCCCCAGATATTACTGTCTGGTTCTGAATTCAAGATGCAGACAGGCGGATGACCTGTATATTTGTGTATTTATTTTGAAAACATACATAAAATCTTTGAGTAATTAAATCCATCTTTCCCACATGACAGCAGGCCCCTGTACAGATAGAATGTCAAGCGGGTATTAAATCCTTCTCATAATTACAATAATAGCAAATGCCTCCCTACTTAGTAAAAATCACTAGAATTTAATTTTTTGAGGTAAAATCACTGATCTTTATTAGCATGAAATGACTCTTATTCATCAGATTTGGATTCTTTCCCCACAGCAAGTTTTGGCAGTAGGAAGACACTGAGGATATAAAGCGGTAGGAGAGTAGAGAGAAGGCACTAAAAAGAGGGCCTTGGTCAAAAGCAAGGTTCCTCACCTCACACGCTTCATGTGGTAGTTCTTGGCATCATTTTCTGGCAAGTTGATAAGCTAGACATATGAGACAGAATGATTTGGAGTATAAATAGAAAGCTTCCAAGTGGATATAGCTTAAAAAAGAAACAATTTACTTCTTTTACACACACAAATTTCAGACTCAAACCACCATGGGGGCTCATGGGAATCATCAGGAAGTAGGCTATTTATAATTTCCTGATCAGTCAAAGGCAAGAAAAGATCATTATGGACTAAAACCGTATAGGGGCGTCATTCAGTTTGCATCCCACACCCTAGGATGGGGAAGAAATTGAGGAGAATCCCGGAAGTCCCGCACAGTATTCCACCGCTTGGCCCTGAGTCCGGAGCAGGCCTGGTCAGGTACACACACCTCGCTACAAGGAGAAACCAGAACCCTGCCTTTGAGCCACGGGTGTCATTTCTTTCTTTGACTGTGCACTGTCTGTATTTATTTACATACAAGTTACTTACCTAGCTCCGTGCTAAAATTGTGTTGATTACAAACCTTTACCAAAGGGGAATGTAAAGAAAGACCAATCAGAACTCACACTGGGACAAAATAGCAGAGCGGTGAGTGGCCGCAGCTCGGCTTCTCGAGGGCGAAATGTCCAGAGTCCAGAACACGGTAGCTCGGACAGGAGCCGAAGCGAGCGGAGGTGTGCAGAAACCGCGAGAGAACTGGCAGAGGGAAGCAAACGGCGGCAAGTGATACCGAAGAAACAGAGCCTGCCCCAGCGCTGCTGACGGCAGCTGGGTGGACGCCAGCCAGAGGCAAAGTGAAGCTGACAACTCTTCTGCTCACGGAGAACTGGAGAGCGCCACCAGGAGAATCTCCTGCAGCTGGAGACGCTTCTTCCTGAGCCGCCCTCCAGGGTCAACAGCTGGTGAGAGACTGGCACAGTGTCTGAGGACATGGCCGCGTGGGCAGCAGCTAGAGCAGACACCTTCGCGGCGAGCGCCTGGGTGCTGGAACCTGGGTCCCAGAACTGCACCTTGGCTGTTCACACTGCCAGATTCCCTGAGAGGCAGGGGCTGGTGGCCACAAGCGGCTCCTGCGGGCGAGGCCAGCTTCAGCCTGAGTTACACACGACCGGACGCTCGCCTCGCACCGTGTTCCCACGGCGAGCAGACCTGGGTACCAGCACCGTGCTGGGCACACACTCGCACCTTAGACCTCCAGCGTGAAGGAGACCCGCCCTGCCCGAGCCCGGCTCCTGCACCCAAGCCTGAGGAAAGGAACCATGGGTCCAAACCGGCAGAAACCTTTCTTTTGCTATTCTTTATTTGAATTATTTTTAAAATTTTTTTTCTTTTTTTAACTTCGCTGTTTTTCTCCTTCTGTACATCCCCCCCACACACACTTTTATCCCATCGTTTTGCACCGTTTTCTCCGCTGCGCCTGTCTGTGTGTGTGCTTCGCTTCTCTTGCCGATCTTCCTTCCAGCAGGTTTACAGAGGGTGCGGGGTGCCCCCTTGTCCACGAACGCCCCTCCTACTTTCAACCAAAACTCTTCCCCTGACCTCTTTCTCCTGTGCTTTATTCATCCTCAGTTTACTTTTCTTTCCTCTCCACCTTTCCAATTGTCTCCCTTAAACTTTTTCTCTAGTATTTATCCCATCCCCATTTCCCACTACCAATATTGCACCCAGTTTTCCCCGTTATTCCTTTCTACATGCAGAACAACCTACCCTTCACATAAATAGAACCCTTTCCCCCTTGCTGTCTCCTCCTTTCCATACCACAGAGCAACGGACTTAAAAAAAAAAAAAAGAAAGAGAACAACTCTGTTTTTCTTTGCTCTTTTCTTTCTTCCCCCGCTGGCATTACCTGGTCCCTGGCCCCCCTGTGATAACTGATTATATAAAATCACTACTCACCAGTAGAGGAAACTCAGCCATCACATATACTGTACATTAACTGTGCGTCAAGACTTGCTTTGCTATGGTGCTTACACTTCGGCTGTGGATTTCTTCTCTAGGCTAACGGGAACCCCGAAACTGGATCTTAGGGTACGTTATTTCTCAATTAGTCCTGGTAGATACCACTGTAATGGGTTAGTCTGTCACTGCTGTAGTTGAGTTAATTGCACAGGCGATAATCCTGACTCAGTGGATAATTTAGTGCCAGTGAACTTGTCTGCTGAATCCGCTGTCACACTCAAGGAGAGGGACAGCAAGAGCTCCTAACCCAAGAACTCAAACTATATCAAACTCTGCAAGAATGACTGCAGTCTGGTAGAAAGAGGTCCTGGGGCTGAGGTCCCTTCAGTACTGCGGTGGAGGGACCAGAGGAGTTATTGGGGTGTGAACACTCAGCTCTTCTGGCAAAGAAGTAGCTGGTTATCAAGTGTGCGGTATCTCTTTGGCGTATTCATCTTGGTTCCCCCTGGACAGCTTATTAAAGGTTTTGTATGTTTCTTGATTTGTTTAGTAACTTGGGGTTATGTTATGCTCTCCTATGGCCTCATGTGTTTCTTAGGTTGTTACTCTTGTACATTTGCTCTTTCATTGGCTCTGGTTTAACAGGTGGCGTGGGTCTCTCCCTCGTCTCAGCTTTTATCTAGTTTCTTCACCTCAAACCCTCGAGATAATATTAATGTATTTCTTTATCCTGCTTCCAAACATGTTGACTCCTTCTCCCACATTTTTAAACTCACCTCCCTCTGAGTCACCCGGTCTTCACTAGTACAGGTCCTTGACGCTCCCCGTCCCAAGCCTTTGGCTCTTCCTCATCTTGCCTACATTATTGTGCTCCCACCAGCAAGTTGTGGTAACCACCTAGCTTTTCTCACAAAGTGAACTGCCTTTGTCCTAATCTCACCCTTCCCTTGCCCCCAAAAATATCCTCTGAAAACTCTCAACACTAAACCTTTAGCCAGCTGTGGTGGCACACACCTGTAATCCCAGCACTCAGGGGGCTGAGGCAAGAGGATCGTTGCAAGTTCAAGACCAGCCTGGGCTACAAAGTGAGTTCAATGCCAGCCTGAACTGCATAGCAAGATGTCTCAAAAAGACAAAAAACAAACAAACAAACAAAAACAAACCCCAAAAATGAAAAAACCTAAACCTTCAGTCAACTAAAAGTAGTCCAATAAAATCAGACACCACACCAGCCCTGTCTTCTCATCTACCACTCTTCTCCCCTTTAGACCTCTCGCTTCGTGTCTAACTCTCCTCATCCAGCCACGTCCTGTTCTTCCCACCCACCTCACTCACCTCACTGCAATGCAGCCCAAAGAATGAGCTGTCCCAGTGCATGAAGAACAGACACGGGGGGAAGAGCAGCTGCAAGGACTATGGTGCGGAAGTGTTGCACGACTGAATCTGTGGATGCTGTTACAAGTAGAAGCATTTCTTTCAGCAGCACATGAGGACAGAGTCAAAAATCACATAAGTAAGTAACAGAAGGAGTAAATACTAGCAGTGGGTCTTTCTGCCAAAACAGAAAGTTATTCTCAGGGAAGCAACATCTTACTAAAAGTCTCTACATAAGCGACAAACTGGCCTCCCTCCTCTAGTCCCCAACCTGCAATAACCCCCCGAAAGGGGGGGGGACAAAAAGGAGCCATACATATATGACACGTATAT
>NW_004955458.1:13735254-13739831 GCF_000276665.1 Chinchilla lanigera
TAAATAAAATAGATAAGCCCTCAGCCAGACTTACTGAGAGAAAGAGAGAAAAGGCTACCATCAGTGCAACCTGAAGGGAGAAAGCTGCCAGGGGTGGTGGCGCATGCCTGTAATCCCAGCACTTGGGAGGCTGAGGCAAGAGATCACCGCAAATTCGAGGCCAGCCTGGGCTACAAGGTGAGTTCAAGGCCAGTTTGAACTGTATGGTGAAACTCTGTCTCAAAAAGACAAAAAATAAAAAAATAAGAAATGAGAATGGTGAAATAACAACAGACACTGTTGAAATCCAGAAGATAGTAGCTACTTTGAAAAATTATATTCCAACAAATTAGCAAATTTTAAAGAAATAGACAGATTCCTAGATACATGCAAACTACCAAAACTAACCGAATAGGACATAAATATGCTTAAAACCCCAATAATAAGCAGTGAAATTGATTCAGTAATAAAGAATCTACCAAGTGAAAACATCCCAGGACCTAATGGATTCACTGCTGAATTCTACAAAACCCTTAAGAATATTATATCATCAATACTTCTCAAGCTCTTCAAAGAAATTGCAAAGCATGGAGTGCTCCCAAATTCATTCAGTCAAGTCACCCTGATCCCAAAACCAAAGACCCAACAAAAAGAGATCTATAGGTCAATCTCTTTAATGAATATAGATGCAAAAATTCTCAACAAAATATTAGCAAATAGAATACAGCACATTATCAAAAAGATGATACATCACGATCAGGTTGATTTCACCGCAGAGATGCAAGAATGGCTCAACATCTGTAAGTCAATAGGTGTGATGCATCACATAAATACAAGCAAGGTCAAAACCCATATGATCATATCAGTAGACACAGAAAAGACTTTCAACAAAATCTAACACCCCTGTACAATAAAAACCCTGAGGAAAACAGGTATAGATGGACCATACCTGAATATGATAAAGCTTCTTTACAATAAACCAATAGCCAGCATCATACTAAAAGTGGAAAAACAAAAATCATTCCCCCTAAAATCAAGAACAAGATGGGCATGTCCGGTATCACCTTTTCCATTCAACATAATACTTGAAATATTAGCCAGAGCAATTTGTCAAGAGAAAGAAATAAAGGGGATATATACAGAAAAAGAAGAGCTCAGATTATTATTATTTACAGATAACATGATCCTCTACATAAAAGATTAAAGAACTCTTAGAATTAAGACCTAACTTCAGCAAGGTAGTGGGATACAAGACCAATACGCAAAACATTAGCATTTGTGCACATTAAAAACAAACGAGATGGGGATATTATGAAAACAATACCATTCCTAGTAACTTCAAGAAAAATGAAATATCTGGGAATTAACTTAACCAAGGAAGTGAAAGGCCACAACAAAGACAACTACAGTAGCCTGAAGAAGGAGGTCAAAGAGGACGTCAGAAAATGGAAAGATGCTCCCCGCTCCTGGACAGGCAGAGCCAATATTGTCAAAATAGCCATACTTCTAAAACTGTTATATAAATTCAGTGCGGTCCCAATCAAAACTGCCAAGAGCATACTTTACAGATCTAGAGAAAATGATGCTAAAATTCACAGGGAGCCAGAAGAGACCCAGAATAGTAAAAGCAATTTGCGGCACTAAGAGCAAAGCAGGCAGCATAGCAGTACCTGACTTCAAGCTCTACCGCAAAGCAATAGTGGTAGAAACAGCACGGTACTGGAACAAAAGCAGACACACGGATCAGTGGAACAGAAGTGAGGACACAGAAGCCTCACCAGATATATTCAACTCTTTGCTCTTTGGCATATGTTGGAGGAAAGGTAGCCTAGTCAACACGTGGTGTTGGGAAAACTGGCTCTCCGTTTGCAAAAGAAAGAAACTGGGCCTTCAGCTCTTACCGTACACGAAAATAAAATAAGAATGGATCAAAATCTAAACATCAAAAATCTAAACAACCTCGGTTCCTGGTACCGGAGAAAAACCAAAAAAAAAAAAAAAATCTAAACAACCCTTGGGCTGGGGACATGCTCAGTGGCACAAGCACCTGCCTGGCAAGCGCCCAACATCCTGAGTTTCATTCCCAGTTTAAAAGAAAAAAAATCTGGGCACCCTTTAGGACATAGATGTAGGACAGAATTTTCTAAACAGAATCTCAGTTGCGTAAGAAATAGCAGCAAGAAGTGACAATGTACAGAACAGGAAAAGAAATTTGCCTGGGACTCCTCAGACAGGACTAATATCTACAATAAACAAAGAACTCAAAAAAATTAAACCACCTAAAATTAAAGATCCAGTCAGGAAATGCACAAGAGCAATGAACAGACACTTCACAAAGGAAGAAAGACAAACGGCCAGTACTGCTTTGCTGGACAGTCGCACAAGTTTCTGAGGTGTCACCATACTGTTTTTCATAATGGCTGTACTACTTTATTTTTTACCATGAATGTGCAGGAATTTTCTTTTTACCACAATCTTTCCAGCACGTGTTATTTTAGACTTTTTGTTTTTTGAATTTTTTTTTTGTTTTTTTTCCGGTACCGGGAATCGAACTCACGACCTTGCGCTTGCCAGGCAGATGCTGTACTGCTGAGCTAAATCCCCAGCCCCTAGACTTTTTGTTAGTAGCCATTCTTACTGTAGTGAGATGACACAGCAGCATGGCTCCAACCTGCATCTCTCCAGGGTTAGCAATGTTAAGCATTTTTCATATTCTTGTCCACCCTTGGCAAGTCATCTTGTAAGAAGTGTTTTGGCCTATCATCCAAATTTAAATCCATTCATTTGGATTTTTTTTTACTGAGTTGTTTGAGGCTTTTGTATGCTGTAACTATTAACCTTTTGTCAGGTATATAGCCTGCAAATAGTTTTTCCCATCATGTAGTTATCCTCTTCTTTCTTTTGCTTGCTTCTTCTGCTGCACTGAAGCTCTTAAATTTCCTATAACCCCATTTACCTACTTTTACTTTTATTTCCTGTGCTTTTGGTCTATTGTTAAAAAAATTCATGATTTCCATTTCCATTTCAGAAAATTGGCGATTGGTGTATAGCGACAATACTGATTTTTGTATGGTAATTTTATATGGTAGTTTGCTGAATTTCCTTATTAGTTCTGTAGCTTTTTGTTGGAGCCTTTGGGGTTTTCTGCATATAAGACTGTGTTACCTGTAAATAGTGACAGTTTGACTTCCTCTTTTCCAGTCTGGGTGCCCTTTACATCTTTCTCTTGCCTGATTGCTCTGGCCGGGTTTTGCCATACTGCACTGACTGAAAGTCAAAGGGTATCCTTATCTTGTTCCTGATTTTAGTAAGTTTTCAGTACCCCCCACATTCAGTATGATATCATCTGTAGGCTTATTCTATGAGATCTTTATTATGTTTACATACATTTCCTCTATACTTAATATTTTCAGAGTTTTTCTTATGAAGGGGTGTTGACTTTTATTTCATGGCTTTTCTGCACCTGTAGAGATGATCACATGGTTTTTGCCTTCATTCTGTTTGTGCATTATATCGCATTTATTAACTTACATACGTAGAACTATATTTGCATACCTGGGATGGAGCCCACTTGATTGTGGTAAATAATCTCTTTTTATTACACTATTGGATTTAGTCTGCTAGTAGTTTTTGAGAATTTTTTACATCTGTTTTCAACAAAAATATTGGCTGGTAACTTTGCTTTTGTGCTGTGTCTTTGTCTGGTACTGGTATCAGGATATTTGCCTCCTGGAATGAGTTTGTAAGAATCTCCTCCTCATCAGTATTTTCAAGCAATTTAAAAAGAATTGATAGTAATTATTCCATAAATTCTGGGTGTAATTCAGAAATGTGGCATTTGGTCCTGGGCTTTTCTATGATAGGGGACTTTTTATTACTGTTTCAATCTCAATACTTGATATTGGTCCATTTAGGATTTCCATTTCATGATTCAGTCTTGACAAAGTGTACAAGTACAAGACTTTATCCATGTATTTTTTTTTTTCTTTTTTGTGGTAGCAGGATTCAAACTTAGGACCTTATGCTTGTCAGGCAGGTGCTTGTGCCACTGAGCTACATCCCTGGCACTGCCCATGTCTTATATTCATCAGATTTGCTGGTGTATATTTCTTTATAAGTATATCCAATGGCCCTTTGCCCTGATGTGTCTTTAAAGTGTTCTGTTACTGCAAAAGTAACGACCAACTCAGTGATGAGACCACCAACAGTATGGGAAAAAATTTTTGCCGGCTACTCTTCTGATAGAGGACAAAATATGTAGAATATATAAAGAACTCAAAGAAATCAGATACCCTCAAGATAAAAGACCCAATCAAAAAAGAGAAATTGAAATGAATAGACACTTCTCAGAAGAAGAGATACATATCTATAATAATAGGTACACGAAAAAATGTTCAGTATCTTTGGCCATTAGAGAAATACAAATCAAAACAGCACTGAGATTCTAACTTACTTCAGAAAAAATGGCTATCATTAAGACCTAAAGCAATAGCCAGGCATGGTGGCACACGCCGGTAATTCCAGCACTTGGGAGGCTGAGGCAGGTGGATCATTGCAAATTCGAGACCAGCCTGGGCTACAAAGTGAGCTCAAGGCCG
>NW_004955458.1:13739931-13743251 GCF_000276665.1 Chinchilla lanigera
TACAAGTAGGAAAATGGAAGAAACAAGGAAATAGAACATCTCCCAACCTCACTTCCAAATCTCCCCAGGCAGAGCACACAGCCAAAAAGGGAGAAGAAAACAAATATAGGTATCAGAAACCTATGAAAAGTTCTAGAACGGATGAAGAAAATAGATGAATTCAAAGAAGAAATGAACCAAAAGCTCACAGCAACTATACTCAGTATTTCCATGGTGAATTTTGGGGAAATAGGTAAGAAACTGGGCGAGCTAACCAAAACATTTCAAAATTTCAGCGACAGATTCAGCAAGGATATGGAATCTGCAAAAAGGTGTTAGAAATACCTGAACACATGTATTGCAGAAATGACCAACGTAAAGACAGAGTGTCTGATATTGAAGACAAAAGAGTGAATTACACTAAGAGCTCAAGGAAAGAAAACAAGAGAACAAGAGAAGACTATGCAACGGTTCTTAGATGACAAGAAGACCAATATAAGGCTGATCATAGTTAGAGAAAAACTAGAGAAGAGCACAGATTCACCAACATGCTTACAGAAATTATGGAAGAAAATTCCTCAAGTATAAGGAAAGAGTTTAAAATACAGTTGGGAGACACTTATAGACCACCAAACAATTATGACAAAAGGAGACGCTCACCAAGGCCAATCCCTATGAAATTCACAGATATTCAGCAAAAACAAAACAAAAGCACAATTTAAAGACAGCCAGAGACAAACAAACACATACAAAGGTAAACCAATTAGAATCACAACAGACTTCTCAGCACAAACCCTGAAGGCCAGAGGAGCTTAGCATCCAGTATTTTCAAGCCCTAAGAGCAAATAATTTCCAACCCAGATTACTTTACTCAGCAAAGCTACCCTTCAAAATAGATGGAGAAATAAGGTATTTTGATAAAAAAGAAAAGACCAACTCAGAAGATGTATTAGTGCTAAACCCACTCTAGAGAAAATAATCAAGAGTATTTTTGACAGAACCAATTAATTGGACACAGCTTTTCAGCAGCACATGGTCCTTTTTCCAAAATAAATCCCATATTAGTCCACAAAGTTTGCTTAAGTAAATATAAAAGCATTGAAATTGCCCCATGCACACTGTCAGACCACTGTGTGATGAAAATAGAAATCAACAACAGAAGAAATTTTTGAAAAGGCAAAAAAGATCCTGGAAAATTAACAACATACTCCTAAACAAAAAATGGGTCACAGAAAAAAATCAAAGAAGAAATTTTAAATTTTCTGGAAGCTAATGACAGTGACTGTACAATGCATCAAAACCTCTGGGACACTATAAACAGAGTTCTCACATTAGGAAAACAGGGCAAGTCTAATAAATAATGTTATGAAAAATATTAAGATATTTGAGAAACAATAACAAGCCATCCCCAAACCAAAATTAAGGAGGGAAATTATAAAGATGAGAGTGCAAAATCAATGAAATTGAGACTAGAAAAACTGTAAAAAGGGCTGGGTATTTAGCTCAGCGGCAAAGCGCCTGCCTGGCAAGCACAAGGTCATGAGTTCGGTTCCCGGTACAGGAGAAAAAAAAAAACCTGTAAAAATAAAACTAACACATCAAAGACCCGGCTCTTCAAAAGAGTAAATAAAATAGATAAGCCCTCAGCCAGACTTACTGAGAGAAAGAGAGAAAAGGCTACCATCAGTGCAACCTGAAGGGAGAAAGCTGCCAGGGGTGGTGGCGCATGCCTGTAATCCCAGCACTTGGGAGGCTGAGGCAAGAGATCACCGCAAATTCGAGGCCAGCCTGGGCTACAAGGTGAGTTCAAGGCCAGTTTGAACTGTATGGTGAAACTCTGTCTCAAAAAGACAAAAAATAAAAAAATAAGAAATGAGAATGGTGAAATAACAACAGACACTGTTGAAATCCAGAAGATAGTAGCTACTTTGAAAAATTATATTCCAACAAATTAGCAAATTTTAAAGAAATAGACAGATTCCTAGATACATGCAAACTACCAAAACTAACCGAATAGGACATAAATATGCTTAAAACCCCAATAATAAGCAGTGAAATTGATTCAGTAATAAAGAATCTACCAAGTGAAAACATCCCAGGACCTAATGGATTCACTGCTGAATTCTACAAAACCCTTAAGAATATTATATCATCAATACTTCTCAAGCTCTTCAAAGAAATTGCAAAGCATGGAGTGCTCCCAAATTCATTCAGTCAAGTCACCCTGATCCCAAAACCAAAGACCCAACAAAAAGAGATCTATAGGTCAATCTCTTTAATGAATATAGATGCAAAAATTCTCAACAAAATATTAGCAAATAGAATACAGCACATTATCAAAAAGATGATACATCACGATCAGGTTGATTTCACCGCAGAGATGCAAGAATGGCTCAACATCTGTAAGTCAATAGGTGTGATGCATCACATAAATACAAGCAAGGTCAAAACCCATATGATCATATCAGTAGACACAGAAAAGACTTTCAACAAAATCTAACACCCCTGTACAATAAAAACCCTGAGGAAAACAGGTATAGATGGACCATACCTGAATATGATAAAGCTTCTTTACAATAAACCAATAGCCAGCATCATACTAAAAGTGGAAAAACAAAAATCATTCCCCCTAAAATCAAGAACAAGATGGGCATGTCCGGTATCACCTTTTCCATTCAACATAATACTTGAAATATTAGCCAGAGCAATTTGTCAAGAGAAAGAAATAAAGGGGATATATACAGAAAAAGAAGAGCTCAGATTATTATTATTTACAGATAACATGATCCTCTACATAAAAGATTAAAGAACTCTTAGAATTAAGACCTAACTTCAGCAAGGTAGTGGGATACAAGACCAATACGCAAAACATTAGCATTTGTGCACATTAAAAACAAACGAGATGGGGATATTATGAAAACAATACCATTCCTAGTAACTTCAAGAAAAATGAAATATCTGGGAATTAACTTAACCAAGGAAGTGAAAGGCCACAACAAAGACAACTACAGTAGCCTGAAGAAGGAGGTCAAAGAGGACGTCAGAAAATGGAAAGATGCTCCCCGCTCCTGGACAGGCAGAGCCAATATTGTCAAAATAGCCATACTTCTAAAACTGTTATATAAATTCAGTGCGGTCCCAATCAAAACTGCCAAGAGCATACTTTACAGATCTAGAGAAAATGATGCTAAAATTCACAGGGAGCCAGAAGAGACCCAGAATAGTAAAAGCAATTTGCGGCACTAAGAGCAAAGCAGGCAGCATAGCAGTACCTGACTTCAAGCTCTACCGCAAAGCAATAGTGGTAGAAACAGCACGGTACTGGAACAAAAGCAGACACA
>NW_004955458.1:13746446-13767277 GCF_000276665.1 Chinchilla lanigera
TGTTGGCGGGAATATGAGCTTGACCCAACACTATGGAAATTATGGAGATTCCTGAAAAAAATTAAAATTAGAAGTGTCATTTCACCTAGATATTCCACTTCATGGTACTTTCTGAAAGTGTTAAAAACATCATATTACAGTAATACAGGCTTCCACATGTTTATAGCAACAAAACTTGTAATAGCTAGATCTTGGAAGCAGCTATAGACGAACAGATAAAGAAAATTTGATATTTATGTACAATGGGATACTTTTTGGCTGTAAAGATAAATTTGAGTGATTTGCAGAAAAATGGATACAACCTGAGATCGTAATGCTCAGTGAAATAAACCAGACATGGAGGGTTAAGTATCACATGGTTCCTTTCCTTGAGAAATATAGAGCATCAGTATAAAGCAACATGAAAGGCTGGTGGTAGGAGACAGAGAGGTCGGCTTTGTGAAAAAGGGAAGAACTGGGGTGGGGGCACATGAGGAGGGGAAGGGGAATGAGAAGGGCTGTCATCCGACATGCACATGGGCCCATTCCCCAGGAGGAAAATATTCATCACGGACTGCAAACACTTACTAATAAAACGCATAAATACGAATTGTCTATCTTAAAAACAAGCATTCTATAACTGAAAAGAAGGGAAATTTGAGTACTGGAAAGGCAGCAAGCAGATCCTATCACTTTAGAGAATATAGAAATCTTTTATCTGTTCATATTTTACATAAAAATAACAAATATGAAGAACTCTTATAGTTCATCTCTGACACTTTCATTTTATACTCCCGAGCAATAAACAAATCACCATAATATAGAAACCAAGAGTTTTCAATGAGCAGTGAAGGACAATGACCTCCAAGAGACAGAACACAGAAATGAAGTGAACCTTAGCACGGCCCCAGCTTGCAGTCCCGAGAAAGCTAAGGTAATGATGCCGGGAGAGAACCCACGGCCAACTCTGGTGGAAACCGTGGGTGAAGGCCAGGAAGCTGAGAGTCCGAGTAGTTCAAGATAGTGTTCAGGTTAGAGAAGTAAAGAAAATAAAGTTACACAGAAGGAGCACAGAACACAGAACGCCTATAGAATCCCCTCCAAGCGCTCAGCAGAACATTCATCAGTGCAAAATGTCAAGAAATAATCCAAGGTTCTAGTAAAAAACAAAAAGTGTTAGAGAAGAATGCTTGACATCCACAGAGGTCTGGCAATGGTGCTTGTTCAACCAAGCAGCCTCAAAGAAACCACAGTTCACAGGACAATGGCAACTTCTGGAAAATCCTGCAGCATACTTGACAATTGTACAGTTAAGGGTTACTCTAGATCTACAGAACAAACGTATGCATCAAATAGTTTCCAAATAATTTAATTCAATTAAATTCCAAATAATTTAATTCAATCTTAGAACAAATATCAAGAATGTTTGTAGGAATATAAAAATAAATGCCTCACAATCTAAAAATCCAATATTTAGCATCCAATCAACAAAGGAGTTTAGCAAGATTCCAAAGAATAATATAGTAAGAAAAAATAAATCACATTTATATCCACGAGCACTACACAACCAGAAACAAATTAAAATATCATGTAAAGTAACATAAAAATATGAAATACATAGGGTAAATCTATGAAAAGATATGCAAGGCTTGGAAACTGTGAATGACTGGATCATATGGTCTGAATGGTAGAGAAGCGTGCATCTTTGCTTGGACCCGTTGGAAGCCCTTCTTATAGGTCCTCAGAAAGTGAAAGCTTCACTGGGCATATAGCTCAGTGGCACAGCACCTGCCTAGCAGTTACAAGGTCCTGAGTACAGTTCCTAGAACCAAAAAAAAAGTGAAAGCTTTGTGAGTTACACAATGAAATGTCAAAGCAGTATTTTGAACTTCAGTACGTACTCCCGCCAAAATCCGAGTCCACTGTGTACAATGCCCTTTTTCTTATAGTAACACAAGTGAGGCATAACATACTATTTATCAAGGGGGAGTGAGTATCCCAGCATTGCCTGGTCTACAGACTCCATAAAACCTTGTGGAAGGCCACTGAATGTATCCAGGACTGAACTCCTTCTTTCTGGTACTAGGGCATCATCCAGAACCCTTAGCACACCTTACTTACCAGATATGATTAGCATAACATCATTAATTTAGTGGACCAGTGGTGATCCATGAAATATCAAATGACCAGCAGTACTGCAGCATATTATGACACAGAGCAAGAAAGCTTATGTAACTTCAGGTCCAAACAGTGAGCTTGTCCTTACTATACAGCAGCAAACTGCTTTCTATGAAACATATTAAAAACAGTTTACCAAATCAATAGGTAGATGTTGAAATACTAGTGTCTGTGTTGATCTGCTATTAAAACTAATATGTTTGGCATGACAGCTGCTACTGGGGATGGCATTTGCTTACATTCATGGTACCCCAATATTGTTTTTTATTATTCATATTTTTATGGGAACAAGAATTCAACTGTGATATTATGAGGGCTACTAGCCCTGCATCCTTTAAATCTTTTATAACAGAACTAGTCTCTCTAATTCCAAGATTGCATTCATTGCTTCTGATTTACTATCTTGGCCAATTACTTGGGTGGTAATCTCAAACTTTCACTCGGCACTTTTTTTAGCCTTTAGATCCTTATTTCACAAGTCTATTGTCAAATGTAAAGGTTCTTTTTTTCCTGAGAATATTCATTCCAGTTAATCACTCAGAACCAGGAAAATAATTACAAAATGGATCTGTAGACCCATTGCCTCTACTGTAATATAGATTGGGGCTAAGATTCCATTTATCAATGAACTTGCATAAGCATTTCTTTATCCTTGCTCTTCAGGAAGTTAATGTTCTCTTTTCTTTAGTGGACAGTTACCTTCAGGGGACAGTTACTTGGGATGACCTGGGAGGTACTTCCTCAAAGGAACACAGCCTCTGTTTTAATCAGTTGGCTCTGGGTGCATCATAGCCTAGATCTGGAAAGTAACTTAGAAGTTGCAGTCTGCTATTTTAACGGCTGACATCAGTCCCATACCAACTCTTATTTTTAAACAAATCTAATAATAGCAATCATCCTAGATCCCCATAGATCAGGACAACCTCACTGTTACTCCACTATTTCTATTACTAAGATGAACAGGACTTTTTGTCAAAACCAGGACACTTCTGAGGGTTAAGTTTGGTACTATTAATAATTATGCTGGAACAATAGGCAAAAAATGTCTTGGGAAAACTATGACACTTATTGACCTTACTTATTCATGTAGTTAGATGAATTTTGCCTGTTATGATTCAGTGCTGCCACCTGGCCTCTGTCATTTCTTAATCCCTTCATTCTCATGAATTTCAAAAGTCACAGCTCTGTAACATTGACTCATACTGTCTGCTCCAGCCTATAGAAGACAACAGATGCAGAACTTTTCAGATACCGATGACTCCAGAGGTGCGTTCTTTGTTGCCTTTGGAAAGCGAGCACCTTTTGGAACTTCTCTGGGTCTCAGGTATTACACGCTAAATCCATTCTAACCTTCCCATATCCTCGAGGCTTCCAAATGCTTTCCTAATCTCACACCAAGGAAACTCTGGCATCTTTACTCAATTTACTGTAAGCTATTGCTGTATCCAAATTTCAAAGAGCTATCTAAGGAGAGTATAAAGCTGGTTCCTGGTGTCTTTGCCAAAACACTGAGTCCTGAGTCAGAGGTGAGTCCTTTGTGTCAGTAGCATCTCCTCTCTCAAGCCTTGTATTTCACACCCTACCTCAGGATTAAGATCTGAGCCCTCGCAAATTTCTTTTGTTCATACCTCTACCTAGCACCCTCATAATTTAATTTTCTTGCCATGTAATTACTTCATGGATCAGCATATTTCTTCATTTAATTTGTTCTGGCGTATGACCCTAGCTTTCAGCCCGGGATAACAAAGAACATAATGAGAATGCTGATAATAGGCACTGTCTTGTGAAACGCTTGCTATAGCCGAGACCATTGCATAATCTCTAGGCACTGGAAGACCTTTCTCTTTGGTAAGTGAAAGAGTCTGCTTTTGCTGAGAGAGTTCAGAAGATCTTAGGCACTGCAAATTCTCAGATTCACGAATATAAATGCTCAAGTTGCAGATCTAGGAAATCTGTCAAGTTTGCAGAGACATTCTCCTTTGCAGTATTGCTTCTTTTAAAATTGGACCCAGGATTTGGATTTGAGCACAGTCTGCCTTGCAGCTGCAGAAGCTGAGTGGTTTTTAAAAATCTGCCATAGAAGTCATATCAGCCAGTATCTAAGTGTTTAATCATAGTAAATGATAGTAAGGTTTCTGAGGAAATCCTGAAAGATTTATACTCAGTTCAGGGTACTTTCACAAGAAACCCGTCTTCCTCCTCAATTAAAGATATCTGAATTTGTGAACCGGCTTAGGTCTGCAAGCTATAGAAATTGATTGTTCATTCTAATTATTCAAGTCAGCATTCCTATCATAATAACATGTTAGTAGCAAGTCTATTTCATTTCTGCAGCAGGTGGCCAAGAATACTGATTGTCCCTTTATCACTGATCAGGATATCCCTCATTAGCAGAAATGTGTCCTCTTTATTTTTGGCAGGTAAACGGTAGCATTTGCCTCTGCTATGCATTGAAATCAAGAGATCTATTGCAATGATAGCACCTGGTACCATCCTAACTGACCTTCAGAGGACACCACTACAGCAATTTTCTGGGATACTGGTGCTCTCATTATTATTGTATTGTTTAATGTCACAGTGAATGAGTGTCCTCTGAGGCATCCAAGATGATGTGTTAAGAGTGGATTGGAGGTTACTGTATAGGTCGCTTATGATAAATGCACTCCAGCATCCTGATTCTGAAAACTCTAAATTCATTCCTCTTCGTTATGCGGGGAAAGATCCACATCTTCATTTCTGTTCAGGATACCAGTGAACCCACATTCTGTCAACCATTCAAGAAAACTGTTAGAATAGCTTCCAAATGTGCACGATAACATGTGACATCTATAATCTTTGAAAAGGGAACTCATTTCAATGCAATGGGCTTAATCCAGGTACATAACAGGAATGATGTAAAGAATTGGCTAAAGTGTTATCAAGAGGCTGAAAAGGCAAAAGGAAAATGTTAAGATAGCACAGAAATAACAGCATGGAAAGACGATACCATTCCCAGGGCTGAGGAAGAAAGGGAAAGAAGTTAGATTTATTCAAGCCCAGAAACTTAGACAGTTTCTATCCTCTAAGCTTATGAACTTGGGAACTTTTAGAAGTAACTCCAGAAGCAGTTGGTATCTCTAAAGAGTGCAGTTGGTAGGCACAAAACAAAACAAAACAGAACAAAACAAAACAGAACAGAACAAAACAAAACAAAACAAAACAAAACAAAAGCTGGATGTTTCTCCTCTTCCCCCAGGCTTTTAGTCTCCCTCTAGTGTTCCCTTTTGGGAATAGGAATCCAGCTGCCAAAGCAGAAATATGGCTTGTAGAACACCACGAAGCATAGAAAAATGGAGCAGAGAAAGAGCAGCTTAAAACCAGCATGATGTCCCGCAGAATCAATATAACTTGGTTTCCCAGTGGCGTTAGGAGAATCCAGGGTCTTCACAATGCTTAGGTTTATGATTGTCTCCATTGTCCTGTAAAGCATGAGATGAGTTGTAGCCAGCAGAGCTGTGCCTCATTCCCCCATCCTGTACCTCATCTCAATTACTCCCAGATGAGTCCACTAGCAATTCTGATGCTGTGGCACACAGGAGTTAATGCCACCTCCCACTTACCTCCAGCAACAGGGCCTCTTCGAGCATTAGAACGGAGAGGAGAGAAAGAACCCAAAGTTCAATTCCCACTGCACCTGCATTCAAAGGTTACCCCTAATTCCAGCTGTCTTGGCCTAAAACAAGCACATTTATGCATTGTTACTATACCTAAAAAAATGTAAGCCCAGAGCAGCAAGAATGAAGGAAAGGGGGAAAGAGTCAGGGAGATAAGAGGGCAAACATGAAGAGTGTTCTGAGCAGGCAGTCTCTTGGTAACAACCATGGCTCCTTCCTCGATCTAGCAAGACCAAAGAGGTTCTGAAATACTGTTTCAGGACAGCCTGGGGAATGGAAGAATGCAACCTTTTCTGCGGGTTCCCATCTCCCTTGTCTAAAATGCACTTTCTATGGTTCTCTAAGATTCACTCTGAAAGTCCGGCTTGAACAGGCACTGATCATGTCTTACAGAATCTCACACCTCAGAACCAATATAGGCACCTGAGGCAGGAAGTGAAAGTCCCAGGCTGAGGCAGGGGACAAGCACTGTCCCCTTGGAATGAGCTTACCCATTTCCGGTATGATTATTACAGTTACTGCTGAAGGGGAAGGGGTGTAACCAGAAAATACACATGTAAACTCCACTTACATCACCAAAAGGTAAGAAGGAATCCAAACATCTAAAAGCAGAATGGTTGAATAAAATACGTATAATATATGCAACTGTAAAAAACTTATAAAGCATTTTATGTACTATTATGGAGAATCTACAAAATATCTAATTAGGTGAAAAGAAAGATGCAAATTATCATTTATAACATGCAAGCTTTCACAAGGAAAGTGGGAAACCAAGACTGTGTTTATGTCTATTGGCCTGTACTGAAACTCTGGAATGAGGTACGTGAAATTACGAGTGGTGCTCACCTGTTGGTGGGAATTGAATAGGTAGGGGCAATGCTGGGTTTCCATTGGAAAACGTTTCAAATTTCAGGTTTTTGGCCATGTGAATGTATTAGCCACGAGGGAGGGGGCATTTTAGATCTAAACCATAACACTAACCACTAAATATAAGAAAATGAGATGTGATAGTACGGGCATGGGGGAATCACCCAAAGCAACAAAAAATAAGGTAAGACTACTGCCTGACAGGCAGACAACCCTGAAGTAGACAAATATGACTATGATCATTAAAATTATTGATGATTTTTAAAACTCCTAGCATTCATTCTTCAAAAACTTTAATATGGTCATCATGTAAAATGCATAAATAAAAAAGAATAAAAAAATATGAGATGAGAATAGGGATAAAAATGCAGTTATAATGTTATTAAAAGGTATAGACAAATACTGACACATCTGAAAACTTACTTGAGATGGAGAATTTTTTTCAGAAAAGGATGTTAAATTAAAAATTTAAAAATGAAAGAAAACCCTGAGAATTAAAGATTTTGAAATGAGAGCAATGCCTTCACCACACTTCCAGTCCCCACCAAGTTACCCCAGGCCTGAATGGCTTTACAGTGAGCTCTATTAATACACCAGCGAGGATGTCACATTGGCCCAAAGGTGGAGTAAAAACTGCCCAGATCACTTTGTGAGGCCAGTAGAATCTTGATTCCAAGAGCATAAAGACAACACATGAAAGGAAAATTACAGCTGTTTCTCTTACAAATGCAAATATTACTTCCAAAATATAAGCAGACTCTGGCCGCTTATCACTTCCTCCTTAACTTGAAAGCTACCGCTACCTTTCATCTGCGCTTTTCCGAAGCTCTTGCTCCTGGCCCACTGCTTCCTGTTCCCCACCGTGACTGACAAGAACGGGCCATTCTGTTAAGTCCAAGACCTCACACTCTTATTTTTATTCAGATATTTACTTGAATATCTCCTGATAAGAGAGGCCTTCCTCTTCTTCCATAGGCTTATTCTGCTTTATTCTTTTGTATATTCATCTGTATAAAATTTCACGACAGTAGGGATTTTGTTTTGTCACTGCTGTACTCTGAAGTGAAAAGAGTAGTTGGCAATAACTATTCAAATATTTGCTGAAGAGTGCTATTTTCTTAGCTACATGTAAAAGTTCTATTTAGGAATACATATATGTACACTTTCTGCACAGATGAAAAACCTGAAGACATACCGAGGATTGACACCTACCAAAGACAGAAAAGTGGTGAGATGGCGGATCGTGACTGTGGCTTGACTGGCTTGGGAGGGGCGTGAGGCTCACTTCCAGGCTGTGTGTCTGGGTCATGGGGCGTAACCGAGGGGCCACTCTGGTCCCTGGTCTCATCCCCAGTGCTCTTCCCTGCTCTCTGCTTCCCAGATGCCAGCAGTTCAGCAGCTTTCCTCCCTGTGCCCTTTTACTGCGATGTTTCTGCCGCAGCCAGCTGTGAAACTGTGACCCCAAAGAAACCTCTCCTCCTTCCAACTGAGTGTCAGTTGTTTTGCCCCAGCACTGGAAGAGCTGACTAATACAACGGTTACCTGGGGTTAGAAGGCAGGGCAGGGGAGGGAAGAGATGTGATCACTACGTGCAATGTTTTATTTTTTATGTTGAGTGATAGATACGAATATTTGTTACCTTATTTTCCTTACCGTTTCAAGAGTCTGAATAGTCAAACTAGTGCCGTTCAAGAGTACAGACTCAAGAGCCTGAGAAACTGAGTTTACATTTTGTCTCTGCCGTTTAGAAGCTCTGTGTTTAACCCCTCTGTGATTCAGCATCTTCTGTAAATCACAGTAACGGTGCCCGCCTTGTGAGGATGAACGAGCGAACACAAACATGGACAGGGACTGGGACGTAGTGCTGCATAAGACTCTTCCTTGTCTGGTGTTCGTGAGCTCACATTCGACAAGAGTGTCCGTCTCTGAGCAACAAAGTAGCAGCCCCTCTTAGAACAACCCATTCTTATGCCTTAATGAACGAATACAGGATAGAGGAAAGAGACATATATACATATATTTATATGTATGCACATACATTCCAAATATATGTATGTCTGTCTCCTCTGTTCTGTACTCATTACAGTATAAGAATATATATATATAAAGTTATGCTACTTGTTGTGGTGTTTATTAGTACTAAGCATTGTGGAATGCTCCAAATAACAAATACATACCCTATTTTTAAGGAACTCATGTCCCTATCTCTAATGGAGATAGACACTTAGAAAAATTATTATGCAAAGTGAAAAGCTCAGCACTAGAAATAGCAGAGACATGAATGGCACAGTCCAGGAACACCCAAAGTCTGTACCGTGCCGAACTTACACTAAACAATAAGTCTTAGTTTCCTCAACTCCTTTCCAGAGCTCTGTAGATGATGAACGCAAAGAAGAGACAATGAGAAGCAATGAATGACTGGGACAGGTTTAAGAATGAATTTTAGTTAGGAATAATATTACTTAATATTAATGTTTCCACAAGGACATCTTAACATTTATTTTTTATTTGAAAACAGAATTGAACATTCTGATCCAAAGTGAAAACTATTACTATATATATATTCTATTGTGCAGCATAAATTGAAATATGTTCTAGGAACTAATAATATGCAAAATGTTATGCCAACTATGGGGGTTATGTTTAACTTCTCAATATAAACAAAGGAATTAGATTTCCAAAGTTTTTAAATCTGCTGTTTCGTACAAATAATTCTCCTAACATACACATTTCAAAATATCTTGACTTCTAAAAGTGCCACTGGATTCAAATGATCTTTTACTAAGACTAAAAGTCCCCTACAGATAATAATTTACTCTAAATTAAACAAGGTTGTAGTGTTAGTAAATAAAGAAGGCATTTGAGACATGTGTTTATTAGCTAAGGCATTCATAGTTTTAAAAAGAATTATTTTTCAAATCCAAAATAGAGTACATCAAATGCAATTACAAATCAGTGACATTTGTCTTTACCGCTCCACTATCTAGTAACTGAAGTGCACTGTGCTGAAGGAATCTGCTTGTTGTACCCGAAAACACAGCAGGTTAGAGCTGGGATGGGGTGTTCTCAGGCTGAGGCTATATCCAGGAGAAGTGATGAGGTCTGCGCTTTGCATCCTCATTCATTTGAGAAGTTGATGTATGATCCGAGAAGGCCCGGGGAATAAGACTTACACAGACAAGGAATTTCTGGCAAGGAAGCCAAATGAAGAGGCTCACAGTGTGGGCTCCATACAGACCACCTCAGTTAGGGTCCTGGTGTTGTGTCTTACTTGCTGTGGGACCTTAGGACAATCATTCAGACCCTCTAAGTCTCGTTTCTTCATGTATAAATTTGGATGACAATAGTACTTGTCTTTCAGGGCTGTTATCATGATTCAATGAATTAGTATTTATAAGACACTTAAAATAGTGCCTGAAACAAAGGAGATGTTATTAGTTTTTTTTAAAGTAAAGAGATAAGTCAAATAACCAAGCAACCAAGCAACCAGCCAACCAGTGTAATCCCTTTTCTGGCATGACTGACTAAGTAATGAACATAGCTAAAATAAGCCAGAGGACATTTTTGAACATTTCTGCTTAGAAGTAGTAATAATCTAATCAGATAGTGATGAGTTACTGAGCCAATACCTGGTCAGCAGAAGAAATTAGGAGCAGTGGGTGTGAGATTTAAGGCTGGTTTTGCACTTGGAGTGTGACCGGGTGAAAGAAGCAACTCAGAGTAGCTAAGGAAGAACAAAACAAAGTCCAGGGCTCAGTGATGGTGAGAACACTGTGACCTCCTCTTGCTTACTTTGAGCTTCTTTGCAGAAGGATAAAATGGAAACCCACGGTTATGGTTTCTGTCCAGATGCTCCCCAAAGCCTCAGGAGCTTATAGGTGGGGTTGATGGGAGGCGATTGGTGATCGGGTGTTAATAGCTAAATACGATGTTGAGAGATAAAGCATGGTGAACGGGAGTCTCCTCCCTTGATATCGTTCTCTCTCCTTCTTGCTTCTATGCCCTGAGCTCTTTCCTCTCTGCCTTGCACACTTGCCACGCCACCCTGCCTTGTAGCTAGACAACTATACACTGAAACCTCTACAGATTGGGAGCCAAAATCAACCTTTCCTTCTCAGCACTGTGGATGTCAGGTGTTACATCTCAGTGATGAGACAGTAAGTAAGACACTAACCCTCAGGTAGAGTAAAAGCCTGGTTTTAAGTCTTCTATGTGGCTCCCAGAATTCTAAGACTCGAAAAAAGATGAAGGGTATCACTGATGGCTAGTGCTCTGGGACACCTGGCAAAAGAAGGCAACAGCAACAAAACAATCCTGAAGGAAGATGGGATTAAGCTAGTGTGCAAAATCTTACTATAAACAACTTTTCAAATGGGATGACTGGCACAAGATTAAAGATAACAAGCTACACACGGAAGCAAATCAGCTGGGCATGATGGCACATGCCTGTAATCCCAGCACTCGGGAGGCTGAAGCAGGAGGATCGTTGTGAATTCGAGACCAGCCTGGGCTACAAAGTGAGCTCAAGGCCAGCCTGAGCTGCATATCGACACCCTGTCTCAAAAAGACAAAAAATTTAAAAAAATAAATAAATAAAACAGGGAAGCAAGTCAATATATGTGAGATAGACAGCACACAGAAAATCAAAAGAATTTCAGGTGCTGAAATTATCAGATAAAGACCAAAAAGCAATTATGCCTTCCATGTTCAAGGACACAAAGCCATGTTTGAAAATTTCAAAAGAAAAATACAAATTGTAAGAAGTTATATAGAAAAGTTAGGAAAGAAACAAATAAAATTACAGAATTTAAACACGTAATAATAAAAATTAAGAACCTGTTGAAAGAATACTAATTAAACAGAATAAAATTGAAATTAATGAACTGGAAAATAGAACAAAAGTATCAAAAATTTAAGCATGGAAGGACAAATCATAGAAAATGGGGCATGCAATGATGAGACACATAAAAGACAGAGATTGTCTAATACATATATATATGTGCATATATATTTAATTAAATTTTCAGAAGGAAGGGAGGAGGATAATTGACTAGAAGCAACTTGTAAAGAAATAATGGAAAAAGAATTTTCAGAATTGATGAAAACAGAGATTCACAGCTTTAATAAGCCTAGTACAAACAGCATATAAAAAAGTCCATAACTAGATAGGTCATAATGAAGCTATAGATAGAAGCAAAAAATCTACAGCAGTGAAACAAAGAAATATTGCCTGAAAATGAAAATAATTATATAGAGAGTTAGTTTTCAAGAACAGTAAGGAAAAACAAAAGACAATCAAACGATCTTCCTTAAACCAAAGAACAAAACTTCTGAACTAAAATTCTATATCCAATGAAGCTAACTCTCAAAAACAAAAGTAAAAAACAAATCCAGAACTAGAGCGAGGTAAGCAAAACACTCAATTTGCAAACTTTAAGAAAGCGTATACCCTGAGACGCCTAACTTGTCACGTGTGAAAAGCCTGAAAACAGGCTTTTATTCACACCCCACTAGGGCTTCACTGGCAAAAATAGAAAGTAAGAGCACACAATACATGCTTTGGCTAGAAGAAATTCTAAAGAATTTTCTCCACAGAGAAAAAAATCCTAAAGGGAAGGGAAGGATACAGAACAGAGTGAAGAACAAGGAATTTTGCAACAGTGTAATTTGACCTAATCTTTACTTCACACAGAGAAGGTATGGGCGTAAGGATAAAATGCTTCAAGAGCTGTCTACTTGAGAGCATCAGAGCGCTAACAAGAAAGCGAAGAAGCACAGGCATTATATTCAGAAGATAAACCTGACACTTGGTGCTGCTAAAAGTTAAGGGTTTCTGCCAATTCCGGAAGTGCCGCTAAGACACTAAGCACCATTCTGACAGCACTGTGGAATGAGGAGAACAAAAATTTGAACGTGTGGACCAAAGTTTAAATTCAGCTTCCCAGGGCTACGCTATAATAGGACTAATTGTGAATAGACTGGACCTCTCATTCGCCAAGGCTCAAGTTAACATCACGCACATTTGTTGACCTGGCCGGCATCGCTAGTGACCCCGTATTGCTACTGTCTTTAATTGCCTAGAGAAGTAAATTTATCTCAATTTTAAGAAGATATTTTTCTAAACCTGGTATTTTTACATCTTTTCATATGTTATAGTCCGCATACACCTATAAATAAACCCACAGAGACAGCACGATTGGAATAAAAACAAGACAAGCAATAGACAATTAAAACATACCCACAACAGTAATTAATGGACTTATCCAATGTAACCTTCAAAATAGCTGTTTTTAATATGATCAAGGAGATCAAAGACAAGATTAAGAATTTGTCAGACAGCTGAAAGTTTTTAATAGGATATAAAAAATTAAAAACTAAAATTTAAGACTTATTGGATGGAATTAATTGCAATTAAAATGCATATGGAGGGAGAAACAGTAAGTTAGATGATCAGATCAGAGGCAAATATTTAGAATAAAGCATGAGAAATTCATGGATAGAAAATACAAATGAAAAGATGAGACCGACAGGGAATACAGTGAAAATATCAAACATGCCTGTAAATGGAGTCATAGTAGAAATGACAGACATGAAACAAAAGCAGTATCTAGGGAAATTAGCTGATAATTTTTTCAAATCTTGCAAAAGACATTAAACCAAATGTTTAAAAGCATAATGAATCCAAAATCAAACAAATATAAATTTATATTTGATACATCCTAATAAAATCCTGTAGACTTAAAGACAAGGAGAAAAATCTTAGAAGCAGGCACAGAGCAAAAAACTACAGGTTATTTCCAGAAGACCTACAGTTCAATTGGCAGCTATTTTTTTGACAGAAATAATAAAAACCAAAGACAATGAAATGATATCATGAAAGGAATAAAAGAAACTGACTGACAGTCTAAAATTTTTCTATCAGAAAAAAAATCTTTCACCAATGTGAGTAAAAATCAAATACTTTTAAAACAAATAAAAGCTGAGTAATCTGTCATCAAGGGATCCACACTAATGGAAATGCAATGAGTGTTCTCCAGAACAGAGCAAAAAAAATGGAAATCAGAAGTTCAAAAGTGCTGAAATAATAAGAGCCCTGTGAGAGAGACTTACGAGGTAAATCAACATGAGTACTGACAACATGAAACACCAATAATGAAGTCTTATGATGATTAAAAACTATATGAAATTAAAATCCATAATAATCACATGAAAATTTAGAGGAAATTAGTAGTTCTAAAGTCGTTGTGTTTTCTAGGAAAGGAGCAAAAGTGTCAAGTTTTATAAGTCAAGAATAAACGTTGTAATAATTTGCATCACCATTAAGAATGTGACAGGGCAGGGGATATAGCTCAGTGGCATAAGCGCCTGCCTGGCAAGCGCAAGGTGCAGAGTTTGATTCCTGGTACAAAAAAAAAGAAAAGAAAAGAATGTGACAGGATGCATGATTACCGATAAATGGAGAAACAGGAAGAGAGCCATGCCGGAAAGTAAGGAGATAGATGGTTAAGCCCAATACCCATTCACGAGAAAGAAAGCAACAGCATTTTGAACAAGGAAGATTTAACATAAAGCATATTCAAGTACGCAGGAGGAGGGTGCCTATGCAAGAGTAAAGAGAGCTACACAGGATGCAGGAGGAGCAGAGTAAGGGGCTAGGACAACCATGCAGAGCAGAACGAACCTGGCAGATCTCTGTTTTCCTTCGGGTTGAAATCCAGACCTTCTTGGGGCGGTTGTGATCTTTGCCCACAGGGCAGCAGAGAAGATTGCCCAGGTGCCCTAACGTCAGAACTCCAGATGATTTCCAGAGTACCTTCTGTTTAACTGGCAGCTACTTTTTCTCCTTCTCAGTGGAAAGCGCTTAGTGCTTTTGACCTCTGCTTCCTCCTTCCCTGTGCCTTCTACTGACGAAGCGCAATATCATCTGGCCGTCAACGAAGGAAGAGACACCGCGACGCGGCCAGGGAGAGAGGCAAGGGATCGACAACCGACACGAACAAGCGACTCTGCACTCCTGTGAAAGGTAAACAAGCCAACGCCGCAATTAAAAAGAGTTTCGGAAAATTACAAGTAGATAATGTTTACTTTTAAACATCCACGCGGATCTAAGAAAGGAGACCATGGAAGATTTGAAAAGGAAAGCAAGCCAAACAATAATCTAACAATTGCTAGCCTTACCACAATAAGTAGATACTAAGACAAAAATATTCCTAGAAATAAATCATACGTTTCATTATAGTAATTTCCATTCACAGAGAACATATAACACATTTTAAAGCTGTACGATGGCCCAGTGTGGTGGCACATTCTGTAATCCCAGCACTCGGGAGGCTGAGGAGGAGGATCGTTGTGAGTTTGAGGCCAGCCTGGGCTACAAAGTGAGCTCAAGGCCAACCTAAATTGCATAGCGAAACCCTGTCTGAAAAGGACAAAAATAAGTAAATAAATAATAAAATAAAATTGTGTGAACCAGTAACTCATTCTCAAAATGTATGAATAAAGCATGATACAGTGTGCAATAGATAAATTCATAATCATATCGAGAAATAGAATAGACATATGCAGTAACAGTAAATAAGCAGATAAAAATCAAGAGACATGAAAAAATAATAACAGCGCAAGTCAAGAAAGTGGCTAGTTTAGGAGGAAAGGAGAGGTTGTCACTGAATAGAACAAGTGGAGATTTCTGGGGTGATGGCCCTACTTGTCTGTCTATCTGAGAATTATATTATGTTTGCTTTTTAACAATTTATTCAGCTGAACATATATTATTTTTGCATTTGTATCAAGTGTCTTACATTTCATAACAAAACAGCTTCAAATATAAAAGTGGACAATTCTAACGTGGTAAATAATCCTACTATGGTACATTGTGCTGCTTATTCTTTTTTGACCCTGTGAATCTTGCTGTGAGAACAGTGTCTTACAAAATTATCATCTCTGTTTTAAAGGTATGAGTTATATTTGAGTCATCTTTGTCTTTCAGAATTTGGCAGAGTGCCTAGCACTCAATAGGCATCTTGTTATATTTGATGTTAAACTGGGACTCTGAGAAGTTAAATGCTTTCTCCTCCCAAGGCAGCACAATTCACATGGAACATAACCTGCACACCCAGATTTTCTTAGGCCAAGTCCCATCAACCATGCCGCACCTGCCTCTCCACATTTCTGCTGTGGCAGACAGAACTCTTCCCAGTTCTGGTCACTGACTGCACACTCAGCTCAATAAAAACTATATTTCTAACCATGCACTGCAAACATACTTCCAGTTAAAAAGCCAACTGGGAAATTTTTTAAAATGTGTTGACAACAGAGCCTGTCCACAATACTTGGGAATTGTTTGCTTTTTACTGTTGTGTGACACTGACTTTAGACAAGGAACCAGAGTCCCTCTCTCCAGGCAAAAGGTATTGTCATTTTTCCTGAAGCACACTATTTAGAAGCTGAAGAAATCATAAGTTTTTATTCTTCAATATTTAGAATTCTCCCTCCTTTCCGTAGGTCAAGGTACGATTAGCTCATCAGAACGCAGTCAGCATGTACTGATGGGGAGATTATTTGAATACAGTTGAATGGTCATCTGGACATACGTGTCATTGTGGAGTGTCACTGTGGAACAGTTTGGTTCTTGACCACCCCACAAAGGCCCATGTACTGGAGGCTTGGTCCCCATCTTGGTGCTATTGGGAGGTAGCAGAAATATTAAGACATGGGGCCTCGTGGAAGGTCTACAGGTTGTGAGGGGCATGCCTTTGAAGGGGATTGTAGAGCATGGTCTCTTCTTTCTCTCTTTAGATTCCTGGCCATGAAGTGAATGGCTTTCTGCACCATGTGGTTATGCCAGGATGTGTGCCTCCTCACAGGCCCCAAAGCGACAGCCAAATCATGAGCTGAAAGCCCCTCAACTGTGAGCCGAAATAAACCTTTCCCTCACACAAGTTGGTTATCTCAGGTGTACACTGTGGCAACAGAAGCGGACTAAACACATGGAGGAAAAAAATCAGTCTCCTGTGGGCTCTCATAAACTGTAGAGGTTGAACTTGTGCACTGACAGTGAAAAATCTGGTAGTTCTTCTCACTAAAAGAAACAAGTTCTAGGGGTATGCAGAGAAGGGGATTCTTAAGCTGCAGGTCATGATCCAGTAGGGGATGTCCACCACTTAGGAAATCATGTGATAAAATGTATTAGAAAACACTGTGTATATTGCCGGGAGTAAGAGCTCTGTTTCATGACATCTATCCATATTAAGTTATTTTATAAAATTTTGTTTAATGTGGAACACGGTAAATATGTGTTTGGAAAACATTGGTTTACATGATATTTTTCTGTACTCTGTAAGATTTATGTTAAAGGCCCATCATTATGTATTTTCTTTTCTGACAATTCAAATTGCAAAACAAAGAAGATAATAAGGTAACTGGTATGTCATTGTGACCTAGTTTATCTAAATCAGTAACCTGATAGAGGCCTAGAAGCAATTGGAGAGCCAGCTGGCCAGCAGGTGCTAGTAAATTCTGTGATGTAAATGGTCACAACTGGAGACCATACTCATAAGTGAAATAAATCAGACCTGCATGTGCAAGCACTGCATTGTCTCAGGTGTAAGAACCTGGAGGAGTGAATAAAAACTAGGAGGTATGATAGACATTGTGAAATGAAAGGAAAATGCTCAAAAGTAAAGAGCAACCAGGGTGTGGGAAAAGAGAAGGGAAAGAAGGGGAAATTATATATGTGTGTATATATAAGATAGCTAACATAGTTGTACTAGTCTGTTCCATTGCTTTACTGAAAAGAACAGTTAATGATTACTTGTTTGATCAATATTGCATGCCTCTATTTATTTTCCTGAGAAACCACTTTGAAGATATCAATACTTAATACAACAACCGTTGTTAATTTCCTACAACTTTGTCTGTAACTCTGTATCGTTTGTATTGTTCCTAGGCTATTTTGTAAATGGATGTCTATTTGTTAATATGTTTTCCTTCTTTTATTTTTAAAATAAGTTAAAAATAAATAAAACAGGGAAAAAATAAACTGAAACAAGTGTCTTTGTTACTTTTCTGGTTGCTGAGACAAAATACCTGACACCCAAAATTAAAGGAGAAAATGTTTATTTTGGCTCACAGTTTGTAGAGGTTTCAGTCCATGGTTGGCTGGCTCCAAGGCAGGGTGGCACGGCAGAGGGGCACTGCAGAGGAGAAACAATCCATGACAAAGTAGGACAGGCAGAAGGCAGACGGCAGCATGGCAGCAGGCAGCAAACGACGAGTAATGACAACAGCAACCTTTTCTGTCTCTTATATTTTTATCCAGAGTACCCCAGGGCAGGTAGCACTCACATCTTTAATCCTAGCATTACACAGTCCAGATCCAGCTACATCAGAAAAGCCCCACCTATGACCACATGAGGCTTTGGGTGGAGATCCAGACACAAGCCAATACATCAAGCAAGGATTCTTTCTTACTGTTCTTTTAATCTGGTGCAAAGGCAACAAAACAAGCAGTCTATGACCTGTGCCAAGGCACAGGAAGACTAATCTAATTGATCCTAACTCCCTCCAAAGACACTAGAACTACCTTTGTGTTCCTGATCTTTGCTCACAGATGTCAACCAAAATGCCTGCGGAAGAAGCAGAAATTTTCGTCATATCTTCTAGTGACATATCCTTGACCACTGCAACTCTGTTTACCTTTATCTTAATAAGACAGAAGTTAGTTCCATTTCATATATGAAAGAGATTATTAATGCACCCAACTCAGAGGATTTCTCTTTGTAGTATAATGACTTTAGTTAGACACTGAATTATTTTGGGTAGAGGAAAAAAATTAAATTATTAACACAATTAAATAAACAGATTTAGAAGTATGCTGTACTAAATCTGTCATAGTGTATTTTGTTCTATATTTTCATTTATTTAGTTTCTTACTAGTACTTGTTTACAATATGCAATAACTACTTTCATCTTGAGGAATTGATACATATATACAAATAAATATATAAAATTTTGTCTTTTTTTTCTCATGTTGCTGAGACAAAATACCTGACCCCCAAACTTAAAGGGGGACAGGTTTACTTCAGCTCACAGTTTGTAGAGGTCTCAGTCCCTAACTGGCTGGCTCCAAGGCAGGATGACATGGCACAGGGGCAACAGTCCATGGAGGCTGGGCGGCAGACAACCGCAAAAGCAACAAGAGTGAAAGAGTGAAACAAGCCTTTTTCTGCCCCTTTTACTTTATCCTGACTGCTGGGATAAGGGCAGTGCCAATCTGTTGTTCTATCCAGGGTGACAGGTCCCGAGAATGAGGTGCCTGTAGATGAATAGAAAAAGTAAGAGAAACAAGACAAACAAGAGAGACAAAAGTCTGGGGTCAGGGGGCTTACAGCCCCTCGTACTGCAGCCCCAATTAGCAATCTCAGTCACCTTTTATTGAGCAAGAACCAAGGGTGTAGCTAGTACAAATGGGCGGATACCAAACATTTTAGTAATTAAAGCATTATCCTTCTCCAATTTTGCCTCTTATGCTGCTGGCAACAATCCCCTGGTGGGACTCCTACACCCAACACCACAGTTACTCAGTTCAGCTGGGGGTTATAAGTTGACCACTAGTTATCAGTCCACTACAATCATAGTCCTTACATCCCATTAATTTTTATAATACATGGCAAGACTAAAAAATAGGGATCTCCTGCAATTCAAATACACTCTTACCTTCAGGTAAAAGGTTTCAGTTCATTTTTGCAACAATAAACAAATCATTGTGTGTCCTCAGTGCTTTCTAACCAAAGGATGTCCTTCTCCACACCAAGCCAGTTGGAGGACCGATCCAGCAATCACTCACCCTTAATCCCAGAATTGTACTATTAATCAGTCACAAACTCTAGATTCAGCTGTCTCTAAAAAAGGACTCATCTAAAACTGTATGAGGCTTTAGGAGGACATCTAGACAGAAACCATAACACACCGTAAGCATGTTTGCTTCCCCATCCTGTCCCTACCTTCCTGTCTTCCCTTATCCCCAGTTCTCCTTCCCATCCCTACCAAGTCTACTTTCCTGTGACCTATCTTTTACTTTGCTTTTTAAATTATTTACATTTGGAGTTTCTCATAGAGGAGAAACCATGTGATATTTAATCTTCTGTATCTGATTTATTTCACTTAGCATTATGTCCTCAAGATGCATCCATTTTTCTACAAATGACTCAACTCTATCTTTTATTATGACTGAGTAATTTGGCATTTTGCACTGTATGTATATATGCCATATTTTTTTTTTAAAGTTTGGTAAATTGCTACTTTAGTCCAAGTGTGAAAAGTGTAGGTATACATATAAATTAAGATTTGGGAAATGAGTAGGTAGAGATAGATGGGAATAAAAAAAAAGATTGTTTGGTAATTTCCCTGTAAGTCACGGCAAAGGCAGCAACGCCTTGTGGAATCCTAGACACTGGCAGACATAGATTGAAAGTGGTGAGAGCTGAATTTTGTGACTGATTCTATTATATTCATTACCAGTGCTGAGCATCACTTCTTTTCCTTAGAGTTTCCATGGAAATGGCAGCAATAAATTGTTCTATCTCCTAATATGGTTTACTTCCTTTCTGAACTATGAGGCTAAATATTGCTACTGAGAAGACAGTAAACCTTGAGAGGAGAGATTACCTTTTCCAAATATAAACAGTACTTCTAATTCCCCAAAGCTTTCTCTTTCCCTTGGGGAAGGGAGGATAACGCTGCTTTAAACTGTGGACAGTTCAGCATATCCTCATCACAAATAGCTTCCTCCAGTAGACAATTGAGTGATGTGCCTGGTGCTGGCCCGAGTCCTGTACATACAGGCTTCCATTTTGCTTTACAACAAACCTGTGCACTACAATTTGTTAGCCTTAAATAAAACTATAGAACCCAGTTTATAACTCACATTTTTCCTAAAGACCAATCCTTGATTACCATACACTGCAATTTCATGGTAATTAGCTTCTGTCTAATAAGATAACCTGTACTACCAAAAACAAACAACAAAAAACAACTAAGAAACTTAAAGTAACTTAGAGGCAAGATGATATTTATACTTAAAAATCATGACATTCTCTGTGTAATTGTGTACTTTTGGAAGGCCATCTTGTACACATATTCTCTCTCTCTCTCTCT
>NW_004955458.1:13784225-13790572 GCF_000276665.1 Chinchilla lanigera
TAGAAAGAAACAGAGAAATAATGTCATTGGTGCTAAGAGCTAAACATTTCTGAATCTTAGGAAAATTACTGTAGGTTACTTTCCTCTCATTGCTAGGACAAAATACCTGACACCCAAAATTAAGGAAGAAAAAGTTCATTTAGCTCATAGTTTGTGGAGGTTTCAGTCTGTAATTACCTGTTTTCAAGGCACGGTGGCATGGCCCAGGGGTAGCAGTTCAAAGTGCAGAACACAGTAAAAACAGCAAGAGCAAAAGGGGGTAAAGCAAGCCTCTTTTCCTTCCTTATATGGTATACGAGCTGTCCACCTGGACTGTCTCCATGCCCTCCTCTTGCACATGCTCAGGATGTTTACAGTGTAAATGACCCTGTCTCCCTGAGTCACTTAGTTAAATTTCTAAACTTCTCAAGTTGACACAATATATCAACCAGTTCCAGCCACCCCTTGTCAACTTGGCAACCAGACATATTTCTTTAAACCAGTTTCCAGCTGGTTTGAAAAACAGACACATGTTTATTTATTTCATTTTTAAATTTTTTTTTGAGACAGGGTCTCGCTATGCAGTTCAGGCTGCCCTTGAGCTCACTTTGTAGCCCAGGCTGGTTTCAAACTCAGAATGATCCTCCTGCCTCAGGCTACCGAGTGCTGGGATTACAGGCATGTACCACCATACCTGGTGACCTGCTTATTCTTAACATTTCACACCTTGAACATTGTAACACAGGTTTAACTATCCTTAACCAGTATTAAGTCCATCAACATTATATTGAATTAGGACCATAAAGTTCCTCCCCTGGCTCCCCAAAGACTCATGCACATCCCTTCAGTCAAAAGACATTTAGTCCATCTCTGACAAAGTCCTAAGAGTTTCAGCACTGCTGAAAAGTCCAAGACCCAAGTCTCTTCCAACATGTAAGGCAAACTCTTAGCTGCAAGCCTCTATACAAATGAAATCAAAGTTAAACATTTCTAATATTCAGTGGCACAAGATAAACATTTTCATTCCAAAAGTTACAAACAGGGGAATACAAAGGATTGGAACCAAAGCAAGTCCAAAATCCAGCATGGCAAACACTAAGCCCTGTAGGTCCATATCTAGCATCTGAAGCAATCTGCAGCTCATTGTGAGCTCTGAAGGCCTTGGACAGCTCTAACCCTACAGTACTTTTGGTGGTCATAGCTCCCACAGCTTCTCTCACAGGCCCACTTTGCTTCCTCCTTGCAGCTTTCCTTAGACAATCCATGTTTCTGGCTTTCCCAAACTTTTGGGGTCTCCACTGCACCTTTGACTTTTCATTCACAACTTTACATGCTGCCCTTTCAGGGGTACACTGCCTGGCCACCCAGGAAATCAAGGTGAAAGCATTTTTAACCCCATAACTGTTGCATTTTGCATGCACCTAAAAACAGCACCACATGGATGATGCCAAGGTCTGCTGCCAGATGGAGCAGTAGCAGACTTTCCTCTCCCTTGTCTGTAAGGGTTGAGTGCTTGGATCACTGAGCACTTTGAGTCCAATTCTGAGGAACACATTCTCTATGCTTCCATCATTCTGGAAAATGCTGCTCTATGGCTTTCTTCTGAAAGCAAAGTCGTTCACTTTTGTAATTTTGAGGCTGCAAGGGCTGAAGTCCTTCTGCTTCTTGTGATGCTGTCAGGACATCTTTTTTATTCTCTTGTTCCTCCTTAGCACTTAAGATCTCCTCTGCTCTATATTTGTAATCCACCGCTTTCTGGCCAAACTCATAACAATTTCAATCAACCTAATGGGCTCTTTGCTCTTGATTCTCAACATAAATCAGGCTAAAAGCCTCCAACAATAGCCATGCAACAGGCTTAACATTAAACTGCCTTGAAATTTCTTCTACCAGATTAATTAGTACACTATCCTTAATCTCAGTCACAGGCAAAGTCTCTGGACAGGAGCAAAATATAGACAAACCTTTGGCCAAGACATAACATACATTGTCTATACTCCAGCAGCCAGTGCAGTCCTTCCCAGCAGAAACCTACTGAGCCTGGTCTTTGCTGGCAGGATTTCTATCAACCTTCTGGTCTTCTGAGCTCTGACAAGAATCTCCCACATAGAACAGTCTAAGGTGTTCCAGCTCTAGCTTTTCAGCTGGTACTGCTGAACCTTTCTAAACTATTCCCACAAGCCATTCCCAAAGGCTCCTGAACTATATGGTCAAGTGTAGTCACAGCAATACCCCACTTTGACATACAGTTAAGTGAGGTATATAAAACTGCATTTAGCCGTGATAAAAGAAATCTACAGTAGGACATACCATAGTCAAGATTTGAGAAATTCAACACAAGAACAGAATATTAAAAGATGTTAGAAAAAGAAACAAACCATCTATAGAAATCTAACTTCTCAACGCAGACCCTCAAATCAAGGAGAGCTTTGAGTGAAATATTATGCTCCTAAAAGAAAACAACCTCCAACCTAGATTGATGTACCCTGAAAAACTATCTTCCAAAATTGATAGAGAAATGAAAGAATTCCATCACAAAGAACACCTGAGGAAATTCATGAATACCCAATCAAGACTCCAAAATATTCTGAGCACATTCTAGAAAGAGATAACAAGGACTACATCTCCATAAACCCCAACAGAATGAATCCATCAGAGAAAGCAAGAAATTAAATGGAGGAGTAAAAAGGAAGCAATAACAGGAAAGTAATATGACAAGGATAAGTCAATACAGATCAATTATAACCATCAATGTTAATGGTCTCAATTCAGCATTCCAAAGAAACAGAGTGCCAGAATGGATTGACAAGCAAGATCTAACAATATGCTGCATACAAGAAACACATTTGATTAAAAAAAATTCATAGATGAAAGTCACAGGGTGGAAAATAATATTCCATGGTGATGGAAGATGGAAAAAAGCAGAGGTAGCTATTCTATTTGCAGACAAAGTGGATTTCAAGCCAAGACCAATTAAGAGAGACAAAGATGGTCACTACATCCTTGTCAAGGTAACAATCCAAGAGGAAGAGATAACAATCATATATATGCAACAAACACCAGTGCACCTAACTACATAAAACAAATATTAACGGACATGAAAAATCAAGTATGCACTTACACAATTTCACTGGGGGATTGCAATACCTCACTGTAGCAAATACATCAACTAGACAAAGAATAAACAATGGAATATTAGATCTGAACCAATCTTTTGAACAAATATACTTAATAGATGTCTACAGAATGTTTCACACTACAACCTTAGAATTCACATTCTTCCTAGATGCACATGGGACATTCTCCCAAATGGACCCCATACTAGCACATAAAACATGCTTAAATAACTGAAAAGTAATTGAAATTATTCCATGCATATTATCAGGCCATAGTGCAATGAAATTGGAAATCAGTGATAAAAGAAACCACAAGAACTTCATGAACACATGGAAACTAAATATCACCCTCCTGAACAACAAATGGAGAACAGACGAAATTAAAGAAGAAATTAGACAGTTTCTACATTTGAATGATTATGACAGTGCAACATACCAGAACTTATGGGACACAATAAAAGCAGTTCTATGAGGGTAATTTATAGCATATCAAGAAAACAGTGAATTCAAGTAGATAACTTAACATTGAACCTCAAGCTTCTAGAAAAAGAAGAGAAGATCAAGCCCCAAGCTTGTATTTGGGAAGAAATTATAAAGATCAAAATAGCAATTAATGCAGTAGAAACTAAGAAAACAATACAAGGAATCAATGAATCAAAGAGTTGATTCTTTGAAAGATTAAAAAAAAAATTGACAAACCCTTAGCTAAACTTACCCAGAAAAGGAAAGAAAAGACACAAATCCACACAATTAGAAATGAAAAGGATGAAATCATAATGGATCCTGCAGAAACACAGGTCATTTAAACCTACTTAAAGAACTTGTATTCTGATAAGATGGAAAATGCAGAAGTAATGGACAGATTCCTAGATAAATATGAATAACCAAAGCTAAATCAAAAAGACATAAAAATCCTAAATAAACTAGTATCAAGCAATGGAATTGAAGAGGTAATTGAAAACTTACCAGCAAAGAAAAGCCCAGGCCCTGATGGCTTCACTGATGAATTGTGTAAGAAATTTAGAGTAGCCATAATACCTCTACTTCTCAAACTCTTTAATGAAATTGAAAGGGAAACAATAGTCCAAAATTTATTCCTGGAAACAAGTGTTACTCTAATATCAGAGAAGGAGTCAGCTAAGAAAGAGAACTACACAGCAATCTCCCTAATCAACATATATGCAAAAATTCTCCATAAGATACTGGCAAATAGGATGCAGGAAATCATCAAGAAGATTATACATCATGACCAAATAGGATTCATCCCAGGGATGCAGGGATGGTTTAACATATGCAAATCAATAAATGTAATAAATGATATTAAGAGAGTAAGGACATAAACCATATGACCATCTCAATAGATGCAGAAAAGCTTTTGACAAAGTCCAATAGCCAGTCATGAAAAAGATCCTAAAGAAAATTGGAATAGATGGTTTTTATCTCAGTCTGATAAAATCATCTATGACAAACCAAAAGCAAACTGAAACTTTTGCTCTAAATCAGGAACAAGAAAAAGATGTCCACTGACACCATTCTTACTCAACATAGTTCTGGGAATGTTAGTCAGAGCAATTAGACAAGAGAAAGAAATAAAGGAATAATGATAGGAATAATGATAGGATCCATTATTCCTGGATGATATGATACTCTATGTACAAGAGCACAAAAACTTCACCAAAAAACTTCTAGATTTAATAACAAAATTCAGTAGCATACCTAGATAAAAAGTCAACACTCAAAAATCAATAGCCTTCCTATACACAAATAACAATCTCACTGAGAGAGAAATTAGGGAAAAAACATCTTTTACAATATCATCCAAAAGAATGAAATTCATAGAAATCAATCTAATGAAGGAAGTAAAACCTCTACACTGAAAACTACAGTACTCTGAAAAAAGAAGGTTAAAGAGGACATGAGAAAATGGAAAAGTTTCACTTCCTCTTGGATGGAATGATCCAAAATAGTGAAAATGGCCATACTTCCAAAATTATTATACAGATTTAAAGAAGTTCTGATAAAAATTCCAACATATATTTCACAGAATTAGAGATAAAAATTCCAACAGTATATCTCACAGAATCCTAAAATTCATTTGGAACCAGAACAGATCTTGAATAGCAAAGGCAACTCTGGGCAACAAAGGCAAGGCAGGCATCATTACAAACCCCAGACCTGAAGCTATACTACAAAACTATTGTGATAAAAAGAGCAGGGTACTGGTTACAAAACAACAACAACAACAACAACAACAAAACCCTACAATGAATGGAATAGATTAGAAAATCCAAAAACAACTCCAGACATATTTAGCCATGTTATCTTTGCCAAAGTTGCCAAACACCTTCACAGGAAGAAAGATAGACTCTTTAATAAATGGTACTGGAAAAACTGGCTTTCCACAAGCCATAGATTTAAAGTAGACCCATATTTTTCACTATTCACTAAGCTAAATTGAAATGGATCAAAGATCTAAATATTAAAACACTAAATCTGCTAGAAGATAGAATGGATTGAACTCTTGAAGACACTGATGTAGGCAAAGATTTTATGAATAGAACTATGCACAGGAACTATCACAGAGAATCAAAGATCTCATCTTATTAAAAGATTTTGCACAGTAAGAGTAACCACAAACAGATAGAAGAGACAACCCACAGTGTAGGAAAATATTATTTCCAGGAAGTCCTCAGACAATGGACTACTATCTAGAATATATGAAGAACACACACACAAAAAAAGCAGAGCCTCAAAATTTAAAGATCCAGTCCAAAAATAGACATCTGAAATGAATAAACGCTTTTCACATGAAGTAGAAATGGGAAATAAATATATGAAAAAATGTTCAACATCACTGGTCATTTGAGAGATACAAATTAAATAATGCTTATATTCCATCTTATTCCAGAAAGGATTGCTGTTATCTTGAAATCAAGCAATAGCAAATATTGGTAGGGCTGTGAGGGAAAAGGCATCATTCTCTACTGTTGGTGGGAGTGTAGACCTGTTGGTGGGAGTGTAGACTCATGCAAGTAGTGTGGAAATCAGTGTGGAGATTCCTAAAAAAACTAAGACTAGGGGTTCCCTTCAACCTATCCATTCATTTACTTGGTGTCTTCTCAAAAGAATTAAAAGCATTATACCACAGCAATATATGAACACCCATGTTTATAGCAGCACAGTTTGTTTGCAAGCCAAATCTTGGGAATAGCCCAAATGTCCATCAACTGGTGAATGGATAAAGAAGTTATA
>NW_004955458.1:13791093-13792127 GCF_000276665.1 Chinchilla lanigera
CATTTTCTGATGTCCGCTTTGATCTCCTCCTTCACAGGACTGTAGTTATCCTTGCAGAAGTCTTTCACTTTTTTATTACGTTCACTCCTAAGTATTTGCTTTTTCTAGATGATACTGTGAATGGCAATTTTCCCTAATTTTTTTAGTGAGTTCATTATTGCTATACAGGAATATTATTGATTTTTTGTGTTGATTTTGTATCCTGCTACATTGTTGAATTTGGCTGTTAATTATAGAAAATTTTGCATGGAATTTTTTCAGGTCTTCTGGGTAAATGATCCTGTGGTCTGCAAATAATGATAGTCTGACTTTTTGCTTTTGTATACATATCCCTTTTATTTCTTGTCTTGCCTGATTGCTCTGCCTATTGTTTCAAGTACTATGTTTAATGAGATAGTTTCCACCCTTCTCTTGTTCCTGATTTTAGAGGGAAAGTCTTCAGTTTTCCCCCAATTAATATGATGCTGGCAATAGGTTTGTCATAAGTGGCTTTTGTCAGATAGAAATAAAATCCTTCTATTCATATTTTCTTCAGGGATTTTTATCTGGGAAGGATGTTGGATTTTCTGAAAGGCTTTTTCTCTTTCTGTGGAAGTGATCTGCAATTTTTGTCCTTGCTTCCGATTGTGATGTATTACATTTATTGATTGTTGAACCCATTCTTCATCCCTGGGATGAAGCATACTTGACATGATGTATATTCTTTTGTTAATTTGTTGCATTTTGTTCTTCAGTATCTTGTTGAGGATTTTTGCATCTATGTTCATGTAGTGGACTAACAACTGGTGGTCAACTTATAACCCTCAGATGAACTGAGTAAATGTGGTGCTGGGGTTGGGAGGCCCACCTGAGGACTGTTGCTAGTAGCATAAGAGGCAGAACTGGAGAAGGAGAAGTGAGGCTGGTGGGAGCTGAGAGAGGCTATTGGGAGCTGGTGGAAGCTGTGAGGAGCTGTTGTTTTTTGGAGGAGATCCTTATGCTGGCTTTCCTGATGAACTTGGCTGTTTTCACCCTCTGAGGAGCTCAGGATCTCG
>NW_004955458.1:13793216-13794835 GCF_000276665.1 Chinchilla lanigera
AAATTAATGGTGTGTGATTACTAAGTCACTCCACTAATCAGTTTTGGTTTGCAGTCCACTTTGTCTAAAAAGAGCATAACTAATACTGCTTTTATCCAGTTTCCCAATGCATGGAATATTGTCTTAGATCCTTTAATTTTTAATCTGGGAATTCCTTTTTGGATTAAATGTGTGTCTTGCATACAGCACATCATTTGGGTTTGTTTCTTGATCCATTCAGCAGTCTGTGTCTTTTGACTGGGAAAATATTTACATTGAGAATTATTACTGAAAGGAATATTGACTGATTCCTTTTATTGCATTATTGTCCTTTTGCTGATTTCCTCTTTTTTCTCTTGTGCAATTGCTCATCCTGACTGGTATGTTCATTCTATTAGACCTTTTGAATTATTGACTCATTCATTATCTCTTCCCAGGCTATCCTTGAGTATTTTTTTTTCAGCTCTGGTTTGCTGGTCATGAATTTCTTTAGGTATTTGTTGTCATGAAAATACCTTATTTCTCCATCAGTTTTGAAAGATTGTTTTGCAGGATTTATAAATCTGGATTGGAAGCTACCATTTAGGGCTTAAAACACTTCACTCCAAGCCCGCCCAGCCTTTAAGTTTTATGTAGCGGAGTCTGCTCTAATTCTTATGGGTTTACTTTTGTATGTGATTCATTGCTTTTTTTTTTTTTTTAGCAGCTTTCAAGATTCTTTCCCTATGATGGATTTCTGGTACTTTAAGTATTATGTGGCATGGAAAGGTTCCCTTTGGTTGTGGCTATTTGGGATTCTATAAAGATAATCTGCATCATTTATCTGTGAGTTTATTTCTTTTTCTATATTTCAAAAGTTTTCTGCCATTACTTGTGTGAATTTGCTTTTATGCCCTTTATGCCATTTGTGCCATCTTCTGATATTTCAGTAATCTCAATTTACTTTAAATTTTGCATCATTTAGCAGGGGTTGGATCCATTTTTCATATATTGTTCTTCTTTTTTGCATTTGGTTTGTTATTGTTAGGTTCTTTTTTTTTGCACCAGGAATTGAACTCAGGACCTTGAGCTTTCCAGGCAGGTGCTGTGCTGCTGAACTATATCTCTGGCTTCTTCTTTTCAAGCAATCTCTGAATAATTAGTCTCTGACAGCAGTTCTGACATTGTCCTCACATTGGTCACTTTTGCTTCTCATAATTCTAACAGAATTTTTAATCTCCTGGAGTTTTGTTTGGAACATTTTGATAGACCATAATTCATTGCTAAACTGTCCATTCATGTTTTGTATTATTTTGTTTCACTCAGCTAGCTTTTTATTAGTATTTTGTGTAAACTTCCTGATTCTTTTGTTTATTGTATCCAATATTTGTTTAATTATCTCTTCTGTGAGCTCACTGAACACCTTCTTGATTGTAGTGGATTGATAACTGATGGTCAACTTATAACCCCCAGCTGAACTGAGTAAGTATGGTGCTGGGTGTGGGAGGCCCACCTGAGGACTGTTGCCAGCAAATTAAGAGGCAGACCTGGAGAAGAAGGAGGCTGTTGGGAACTGAGAGAGGCTGTGGGGAGCTGGCTTTCCTGATGAACTGGGCTGTTTTCATCCTCCGAGGAGCTCGGGACCTCGCTGGCACTGAGAA
>NW_004955458.1:13795437-13815213 GCF_000276665.1 Chinchilla lanigera
CCCCAAACCAACACATTGATCTTTTTAAAAAATCTCCTATGTTACCCTTTCGAGTAATTTGGCTGTGTGGCTTTTGCTCCCCTCCCCCCTGATGCTCCATGGAATGCTTCCGAGGGAATTTGGTGTTTGGGAACTCATCTTGTTGCCTTGCCTTCTCATGTTTCTAGTCTTTATTTGCTGTATGCTGAGGTTTGTGAGCACTTATAATGGAAAGCCTTTGTTGCCAGTATGGAGATCTCTTTAGTTAGCATTTGCTTTTCAGTGATGCACTTGCACATGGTTAACTACAGTCCTTCACCTGTGCCCCAAGATCCAGCCACATCTGATAATTTGAGAGGGGAGGATGCAATGTAATTTGCTCAGCACCCAGTTCTCTGGGAATGGACCAGAATATTGTTAATGACACAAAGATAATTTGCATATTGGCTTACAGAGAAAACATATGAACCAACAACTTTGCTACCCTGGCAAGTAAGCCACCAATAATAATATCATCCAAGACAAATTGGATATTGAAATGCCATAACAAGCAATAACGCACCACCCTTTACAACAGAAAAAGATTTATAATCATAGTACAAACAGTAGACAAATGAAATATCGACATACAATATCTATCTACTTAAAGTGGCAACTATACTTCCAATACAATAAAAAAGAATTCAACAACAATAACAACAAGTAATTGTCTAAAGATTAATAAAGTTTATGGTTATACTAGTAAATATATAATGAACTTGGAGCAGGAGAATGAAGGGAGAAATATTTGAAAAATTAAACAACAGAAGGTGAGAAAGAGAAAAGTTAGACAAAATATTCTATGACAGTGTAGAAAGGTATTATATAAAAGTAAAAAGGGAGAAAGAAGAAAAATTTGGAAGACATAAAAAAGTAAAAGAAAAAAATGAAATAGAAGAAAAAGAAAAAAATGAAAAAGGAAAATCACCCCAAATCCCAATAAACTGGTGAAAAGAGAAAGAAAAAATGAGTCCAAAGAATTTATATTTGAAGGAGTGCTTTCTTCCCATGATTGCTAGTTTTAGAATCTAGGTAGTCATAATTTTCTGCACCTGTATTTATGGTTTGTGGGTTCTTGAAGTACCCCCTGTTCTGGTGGCCCCTCTTGTTTGTTTACCCCAAGATGTGACAACCATCCAAACCAGCGCATGCCTTTGCTCACATTGATAGATGCAGAAAGCAACCAGACTTCAGATCTCTGCTGGATATGTGCAGCAGGACAATGGTTTAAGCAGCCTATTTGAGTTTATCCTGGCAATTTCAGACCCAGAAATTTCTCAGCACAACAAAAGCTGTTTCCTACCTTCTCACCACAGAGGCTCGGGCCTGTGTCCTACCTGGCCTGCACTTAAATTTCTCCGAGATTCTCCGTCTAGCTTGCACCCACCCTCTCAGTGACCACCTCCCATGTCATCTCTCATTCACTGTGAGAGAGTTACACTGGAAACCCTTGCATCTGCCACTGCTAGTTCCCCTTCCAGGAGCCAAAGTTTGCTTCCAGATTGCTTCATTCTTTTCTCTGCACTGTGGTCCATTTCTCCATCTTCTCCGTAGCTTCTCCTTTTCCTGTTCTTTCCTGATTCCCAAAGATCTACCTTTCTTCACCAAATTGTTATTTTCCAAGTGTCTGGATTCTAGAGCTCAGAGAGGCTGGATTTTGCTGGTAGTCATTACTCCCTCATTTTGGTTCTCCTTCACTAACTTCTTAATCTTTTCTGTAAAGATTGATCATCACTTTGAAATTGCAAAAGAAATATTAAATAATCAAAAAAGAAAAACCAAGAGAATAAAATAATAAAGCAATATCCACCTTCTCTGGCTTATCTTGAGGCCTGGAGGAAGAATATTTCAAGATATTAAAAAGATACCAGCATGTGAATCTATCAAAAAGCTTTGGCTATAACTAAGTGGCTATTGATAATCTCTGAGAATTTGTAGAGGACTGAAGAGGTGCTTAATTAAAAACGGTTTCACACTGTGGGATTGAAAGCTTGACATGATTTTCATTAAAACTCAGGATGAATTATTAAATGTTCAAGAACTGAACATGGTGCCTTGTGAGCAGGATGAAACATAACAGGTTTACTTTAAAAAGTCAGACAGATCTCATATTTTAGACAATATTATAATATGTATTTTAATTTCAGAAAGCCCTCTGACATTTGGTCCTCCTTTATAGATTCACAAGGAATGATGATGCAGATTAAGAAGCATCATCAAATTCATTTATGTGGATTTGTAATTAAACTCCTTGATTAACTGTACTTCCCAAAGTGTTGATTTATGAATTAATGTCAAGTTATTGAGAATTCTCTAGGAGTATTGGAGACAGGAGTTACTGATTTATTCTCTATTTTTTTAACAAATGACTTCGTTAAGGATATGGCTGACATGATGACTCAATTTACAAAAACTCAGTAGCAGCAAGAGGAAGCTAGCATCCCTTATGGTAAAATCAAGACCCAAACAGATCATCAGAAAATGCAACAAAATTCTACAACTAGATTCCAAACACACAGTCAAAGCAAGAGCAAACCCAAACAAAATTGTGTTTCTCATTGGCAGCTGTACATTAAAATTACATGAAGAGCTTTTTTGTATTAAGTTGATATGGAGTGCAGTGTGAGCATCCACCTTACATACTAGTCCACATTCAGCCAAAATCAGCTGCAATAGACTAGCTCTGATAGTAGAGTGTGAAAAGTGGAATAACCTAAGCACAGGGCATATATGGAGACATCGGAGGAGTCTGTGGACCTTGAGATCAGTGAACATATGATACTTTGAGATAGGGCAACTGAAAAAGTTAAAATAATCTTAAATTGTATATATAAAATTAGGAAATAGTTAATACCCCTTTGTCAGGTTATTATTCTAGTACCAGACACAGTAATAGAGATTTCTTTTAGTGCACTGTATTATTTAATCCTCACATTAATACTCAGAGAGCAAAACTATCCCAAATTTGTGGTGGAGAAAACGGAGGCCTTAGCGAGGTTGAGTAACTTGCTTAAGTCACTCAGCTTTTAGTGTGGTTTACTGAATTACTATATGAGTAATGACACATCCTGGAAAGACCAACTGAATTTGAAATTTATTTGAAAGGAAATTTTAAGTATTATTTTAATTAAGAATTAGTGTTGAAATGAGCAGAGATAATGAAGTAAAAATTTTAATATTTTCCTAAGATTTTCTAGTTATGATATTGGAAGTGTTTAGTCCTATGAAAAGAAATGTGCTAGTAGGGAAGAACATTAATTTTTTGGAGAAAAATAATTTGTACTTTTAGTAACAAAAAAAATACTTATGTACAGTCATCCCTTGCTATATTGCAGTTCACTTCTTGCAGCTTCACTGTACCACGGGTTTTCTAAAAAAATGTATCTACTTCTGTATCTTGGAGTTTTTGCTATATACCAGGATTTTGCAGTATATTGGTGTTAATATAATATTTATGATGTTAATTATTTCTGCCTAAAAATTTAAAACAGTATAAAAATATTAAAAAAGTTAATTCAAACATATTAAAAGAATACTATATTGAAATAAAATCAGTATGTATTTCATCAGCAGATCAATGCTGTACTGTACACAGTGGAAATGCAGTACACCACTACTGCTTGCACAAGTTTGCCAACGTGAGTTTGTACACGGCACACTATCGGCTCATGGGATGGAAGGCAACCAACCACAGCACTGTGTTCTGTATCCTGGATGCTGATTGGCTCAGTGACTATAGCATCAGTCCGTTTGCTCCCCTGCACTGTGCCCATACTTCGGCATCTCTCCTTGTCCACTTCACATTGCCATCAGTACTGCTCAGCTACATAATTCATGGTCTTCAGCATTCAAGTTGTATACTTTACTGGTGAGTATCCATGCAGAATTTTACATGTTGCTAAAATTACATAGGTTTAGAAGTGTAGAAAGTGGTTAAGAGCATATGAAGTGTTTGTAAGTGTGGAAAAGGTTAATAAGGAATGGGAAAGCTTTATACGAGTGTGGGGAGGGTTTAGAAAGCCTTAAATATATACAAATAATAAAATAAATATAACGCCACTACTTCACGGAGTTTCACCTACCGTGGGGGGGAGTCTCTGGAATGCAACTCCCATGATAGGTGAGGGGTAACGGTGTTTATTTTATGCCAAATATTTTCTACTTGTCTCACTGAAGCCTCATAGAAACTTATGAAGTAAATAGTATTAGTAGTATTTTCATCTTAAAAAGTTTCTCAAGGATTCAGCATAAATGGTATTATAGGCTTTGAACCTAGCTATGTGAGTTAGACCCAGCATTTTGAATCGCCCTGATCCACAGCATCTCATATCAAGTTTAAAGTAACTGTTCAAGATCTCAGAAGAATGTCAGCGAAGTTGGAAATATAGCTGGAACACAGGTTAAATTATTAATTGTATGTTCAAGTACTTAATTGTGTATGAATGTATCTGCTAATAATTAATTGAGCATTAGCACAAACATTTTCATGTGTACGACAAGTTTCTAAAAATTCTTATCAGGATTGTAGATATATATGGGTCTGTTTCTTATAGTTCCTGGCTCCTCTTTTGTAATAGAGTGTCTCTTGCTTTCTAGTGAAGACACTAATGATTTATTTGTATGCCTTAGATCAGATACTTACTCTGCGAGAAATCCATGGAAAAAATTAAAGTTACTCTGACTCATACTCTACGTAAGTTTGTTTTTAGATAACAACTTACTTTTATTTGTATTTTGAAAGCTTACTGAGGTGTAATTGATGACCAATAAGGAGCATACATTTAAAGAGTACATGTAAGGGGCCAGGGATGTAGCTCAGTGGCACAAGCACCTGCCTGGCAAGAACAAGGTCCTGAGTTTGATTCCCGGTACCAAAACAAACAAACAAACAAACAAAAAGTGTACATGTTGACAGTTTTAACATATATATTCACATATAAAACCATTACCATGATTAAAATAACAAACATTTTTTATCATTCCGAACTGTCATGGAGCCCTTTAATAATCTATTTCTCTCTATATCCACCCCAGGCAACTTCTCATATGTTTAAGGTACACTTTCTAGAATTCCATACAAACGGACTCATAGATTTTTATCTTTTATTCTTTTTTGTCTGTTCTTTCACTCAGGATAATGTTGACATTCATCCATTTTGGTATGATTATATCGATGGTTCACACTTCTTTATTGCTAAAAATGATTGTTTCTTGTTTAGGACTACTATAAATAGATCTGCAATGAACGTTCATGTTCTTTGTTTTGTATGGATGTATGCTTTTTGTTCTCTTAGGTAAATACTTAGGAATGGAATGGCTGAGTTAAACGGTATTTATATGTTTAAATTTTTAAAAATCTATCAAACTTTTCTACCAGCAAAGAGTTCCACTTGTCCCATATCCTTACTGGTATTAAATGTACTCAGCTTTTTGAATTTTAACTACTCTAATAAATATGTAGTAGTATTTCACTATAGCATTAATTTGTTTATCTAATACTAATAATATTGATTACCTTTCAAATTGTTTGTTATTCTGTAGTTTCTTTAGGGATGTGTCTGGTGAAAATGTTGTACACACTTTAAAGTCAAGATGTAAAAGAAGATTTAAAGATTTACAGATTTCTATGTTCTTATTCTTGTGTTGTATAAGTTGATTACACACTTTGAATACAAATACTTTATTAAAAATATTCTTTGAAAATATTTTGTTTTAAATCTTGTTTAAACTGTTAAAAGTAGTAGTTTGCTTAATAAATAAATATTTTCTTCTAAACTCATTCTCTAAACTTCTAAATTCATTCTAAATCCACATCTGTAGTGGATTGATAACTGGTGGTCAACTTACGACTCCCAGCTGAACTGAGTAAGCATAGTGCTGGGTGTGGGAGGCCCACCACGGCATTGTTGTCAGCAGCATAAGAGGCAGAACTGGTAAGGGAGAAGTAGGCTGTTGGGATCTGGTAGAAGCTGTAAGGAGCTGTTGCTTTTTGGAGGAGCTCTTCATGCTGGCTTTCCTGATGAACTTGGCTGTTTTCACCCTCTGAGGAGCTCAGGATCTCGGTGGCACTGAAAATGGCTTTGGTTCACTTTGGGGGAGCTCTGGTACTCACTTTGAGTATTGCTTCTTTGCTCCAGAGGGAAATATGGTGCGCTGCCAGTCTCCTGGAGAAACTTGTTGCATTGGCTTCCCTGATTGGAACTCGGCCATCCTGATCATCGGAGCAGCTCAGGACCTCACTGTTGCTGAGGATGGCTGTGCTACCTTTTGGGGGAGCTCTGGTTCTTTTGAGTGTTGCTTCCTGGCTCCAGTGCAGAGTCCTCAGTTTGCTAGCACAGCTCCTTCATCCTGCTGGCACGGACTTTCTAGATTCCACCACAGACCTTTGTGCCTTCCCAGCACAGATCCGTGAAACAGGCCTGCATGAGATATTGTTATCACCTCTAGGCTTCCAGCTGGATTCTTGGGAAGCATTGTTATGAGCTCTAGATCTTAAGTTGGACTCATGTAAGACATTATCGTGGAATTCAGGCCCTCAGCTGGATTCTTGGTCTATGTTGTGTGGACAGATTTCCTGCACTCTCTTGTACATCATTCTTTGGGTGACTATTATAAATAATCTTGTAAAACATGTGTGTTTTTATTATATTGTGTTCCCCTTGCAAAAATAACCCCTGTATTATATATAACCCCTATATTATATTGTGTTCCCCTTGCAAAAATAACCCCCAAAACCAACACAACATCCTTTATGTTAACAACCTTGATTATAGCAAATCCCTGACATTTGTTAGGCATTGACAAAAAATTTTAATGTTTGTTCATGAAACACAGAGTTTACTTCGGTTTTTTTCCCCTTTAGGTCATCTGGAAAAGTTTCTGCTTTCCAAAATGACATGAAGACAACAAAAACATATTTTACATGAACAGAGAGACCCTCTTTTAAAAGATTAAACAAAAAGTAAAACAATAAAGAATCTCAGTACCATTTCATTCCGTTTATTTTCATTAAATTACCATTTTCCAGCCTCATTTTTATTGTAATTTTTTCAATCTATGAATCAGTGGGTTTATAAGTTCTCTTTATTGTTTGACATTCTTTTTTAAAAAAATCAAAACTTTGACTTAGTAGTAAGCAGAATACCTTTTTAGGCAATACAATAAGGCATCAGTAGCAGCATATCTATACTTAAAGCAAATTGCAGGATTTGCTGAATTCTAGCACTTCCTTTGGTATTCTTACACCAAAACTGATAACAAGCTTTACATGTACAAAGATATATTTTTAATTGTCTGAAACTAAGAAATGAATATTCTTATGAATTCATCTCAGAAAAATGTTATGATTCATACATTATGGTAAATACTAATATAAAAGTTAGAAGAATATAATAGTAGATATTATGAAGGAAGCATCTTGGTGACATAAATAATGTTTGTAATTTTCACTAATATGCTGAAAATGTATTTCTAACTCGAAAAGAATTATTTTTTCACAGAGGAGCAATTAAATTTAATTTAGAGTGCAACTAAAAATTAACCAAGAGCTTCTAGCAGTTGTTTAGAGGAGAGTAGATCATAAGAAAAACTCTATTGGGTGATTTCCCACAAATTGGAAATAAATGTCCTTGAGAACATACAGCATTGCTCCCCTTGGTATCTAAGTTGAATTCGGTATTGACAAATGATCCATAACAGGAAACATTTTTGTGTCTATTTATTTGAGTGTGAAGCTGTCTATACTGAAACACAAATCAGGACTGCCCTTTTCTTCTACACTGGCATATCAGCTTTGACATTCAAGAAAGACTTAATTATATTTCAGAAATTGGTAATTGGTTGAATAAATATGGTATTACTTTCTTTTAACTGAATTTATAGCAAATATGGGAACTGAACACAGTCCACATTTACTTACTAGAAGATGTTTTTAAAATATTATGTTAGACTTATTTTCTCCCAAGACTGTTCTCTCCTCATCATCCATTCAGCATTCTATTTAGGAAAATAAAATCAATAAAACAACAGCTTCTTAATTTGTCTCATAGTACTCTCATCCTTTGAAATGGTACCAGCTACTACTTTAATCTCTAAGGTCAAATGTGTCAAGCAGCTGAATTCTACACATTCTTCTTTGGGATTTATCATATTGTCTTAGTTACTTTTCTCTCATGGGTGAGACAAAATACCTGACCCTAGAATTAAGGAAGGAAAGGTTTATTTAACTTACACATTGTAGAGGTTTTAGTCCATACTTGGCTGGCTCCAAAGCAGAGTGGCACATGGCAAAGGGCAACAGTTCATGGTGGCAGAAAATAGCAAAAGCAACAAGAGCAAAATGGAGGAGTACCAGAGGGAAGAACAAGCCGCTTTCCCTCCCTTACAGTGTATGCAAAGTATCTGCCCCAAGGCAGATGTAGCACTCACACCCATAATCCCAGCATTGGACCGTGGACCAAATATGAACTCTAGAAGCCTGCCCCATGACTGCACTGAGGCTTTGGGTGGACATCCAGACACAAACCATAACATTCCACCCTTAGTCCCCCAAAAGACTCACATACATCCCTTTGTGCAAAAGACATTTTAGTCCAGCTGTAAGAGTTGCTAAAGTCTTAACAGTGTCAGCACTGCTGAAAAGTCCAAGTCCCAAGTCTCCTCTGAGAGGTAAAGCTCCTGTACAAATGAAAAGTTGAACACTTCCAACATTCAATGGCACAAAATAAACATTATCATTCCAAAAAGTACAAACAGGGGCATATAAAGCATTGGGACTAAAGCAAGTCCATGATACAGCAGGGGTAACGTTAAGTCCTATAGTTTCATGCCCAGCATCAAAAGCAATCTGTGGCACATTGTGAGCTCCAAAGGGTTTGCGTGACTCCACCCCTATGGCACTTCTGGTGGTTACAGCTTCCATGGCTTCTCTCTTAGGCCCATTTGCTCCCTCCCTGCAGCTTTCCTTAGATGATGCACATTCCTGGCTTTTCCAAACTTCTGGGGCCTCCAGTGCACTTTTGGCTTCACAGTCAGAGCTTCACACACTGCCCTCTCAGGAGCACACTGCCTGGCCTCCCAGGCCTTCTTCTGAAATTGAGGTGGAAGCCTCTTAACCTCAGAACTATTGCATTCTGTATGCACCTAAATCCAGTCTCACATGGATGATGCCACAGTCTGCTGCCACCTGGAACAGTAGCCAAGGTTTCTTCTCTCTTGGCCATAGGGGTTCAGTGCCTGGTTCACTGAGCACTCTGAACCTGATTCTGAGGAAGAAATTCTCTATGCCACCACCATTCTGGAACCTGCTGTGGCTGCTGCCACCATTGTGGAACAGGGCAGTCTATGGCTTTCTCCTCCAAGCAAAGTCTTTCACCTTTGCAGGTTTGAGGCTGCGAATGGTGGAGACTTGCTGCTCCTAGTGATGCCCTCAGGCCATCTTTTCTATGTTCTTGTTTCTCCTCAGAAATAAAGATCTCAATTCTATCTTTGCAGTCCACAGTTTTACTGGAACTTCCTTTCTGGCCAAACTCACAATGTTTTAAATCACCTTGCTGGGCTCTTTGCTCTTGATTCTCAATATAAATCTGGCTGAAAGCCCCCAACAATGGCCATGCCACTGTCCCGACATTCAACGGCCTTCAAATTACTTCTGCCAGATTAGATAGTCCACCACCCTTAATCTTAGTCTCAGGTCATGTCTCTGGACATGAGGAAAATGCAGACAAACTTTCTGCCAAACCATAACACACATCGTTTGGAGTCCAACAACCAATGCAGTCCTTCTTTCCAGCAGAAACCTCCTGAACCCGGTCTTTCCCAGCAGGATTTCTATCAGCCTTCTGGCCTTCTGAGCTCTGACCAGAATCTCCTATATAAAACAGCTGAAGGCATTCTAGCACTTCTTTTTCAGGTGAAATCTCTGAACCTTTCCAAAAACTTCCCACAAGCCATTTCCAAAGGCTCTTGAATCACATGGTCTGGTATTGTCACAGCAAAGATCCCACTCCTGGTACTAAATTTTGTCTTAGTTACTTTTCTTTCATGGCTAAGACAAAGTACCTGACACCCAGAATTAAGGAAGGAAAGGTTTATTTAGCTCATAGTTTGTGGAGGTTTCAGTCCATACTTGACTGGCTTCAAGGCAGAGTGGCACATGGCACAGGGCAACAGATCATGGTGGCAGAAAACAGCAAAAGCTACAAGAGCCAAATGGAGGAGCAGCAGAGGGAAGAGCAGGCCTCTTTCCCTCCCTTATATTGTATGCAAACTATCTGTCCCAGGGCAGGTGTATCATTCAAACCCATAATCCCAGCATTGGACCATGGATCAATCATAAACTCTAGAAACCCATCCCAAGACTGCATGAGGTTTTGAGGGGACATCCAGACACAAGCCATAACAAATACATCTAATATATTACATGTTCCTAGATACTCTAGAGTAAAGAAAACTGTTTTCTAAGCTTTCCCATTTTGTAACCACCACCTTGCCATTAGTTAGATACCCCAAGTCTCAAGAGTATCTGTTCTGTTATTGTTTTGCAGAGCTGGGAAATGGACCCAAGGCCTTACCTATGCTAGACAAGCACTCTAGCATTGAGTTACACCCCCAACTTGAAAATATCTATTTCTGTTAATATTTCATTGAACCTATTTACTATAATTCATAGTTTGGGAAATGCTATGGTAAGCCTCCTTTTAGAAGAGAGAGGGTGGAAATTCATATAAAGCTTCTGAATGTATTTTGCTCCCTAAGAGCCTCAACTTTTTCTTCATCTCCTGCCATATTAGAACTGATTTAGGGAAAACTTGGAAGGTTTTAATTCTACTTACTTTTATTTTACATTTCTAGAATCTAGTAGTGGTACTAATCAATAATCAATTGCCTAATGGGGCAGACAAGCAAATGGGCTAGTTATTTATAAGTTAAAAATTTTACAATGAAACATATTCAGCTTTATTATTTTCCCTTAAAGTATCCCTTGGTGTCAAATGTCACGTATAGTGTACAAGCACATAAAAATATTGTTAACAAAATTACATTAAGATAACAAGAAGTCAGATGTGCACAAGGTATGTCGTTCAGAGTTTACTTTTGGAGACTAAATAGAGTGCAAAAGAAAGTGATTCTGTTTGGGAAAATAACCTGAACTCAATAGCATTCCTCAAAAATCACTGAGTGACTTTCGTTAACATAAGTAATCTTAAAATGAACAAAGAAAACTTTATTGTTTGCTATATCACTTCAGACCTTTCATTTCCATATAGAAGACTTATTGTCATTCTACAACTGTCCTTCTTTCTCACCTTTCCACATCCTTAGAGAGTACTTCCCTCGAATTCCTTCACCACATGAATAAAACAAAACATATCATATCCTCTTAGATGGCCCAGATTTGAAAATAGTCATAAATTATCCTCTTATTTTTAAAAAGAAGGAAGGGAAGACATCACTTCTAAAAGCAACTTTGAAATCCAAAGTTTGTACAAGGAAGGAAATTATAAAAATCAGAGCAGAAATTAATAAAATTAATGAAATTGAGGTATAAAAGTACAAAGAGTCAATGAATCAAGGTGATTCTTTGAAGAATAAATAAAAAAGACAAATCTTTAGCCAACATTTCCAAAAAAGGAAAGGTCCATATCAATATAATTAGAAATGAAAAAGGCAAAATCACAAAATACCATTGAAATCCAAATTATTAGTAACTATTTTAGAATCATGTATACTAATAAACTGAGGAATCTAGAAGAAATGGTTAGATTCCCAAATACATATGTATTACTCAAACTAAAACATAAACATATAAAAACTTTGAATAATCCAGTAACAGGTGATGAAATTGAAGTAGAAAACAAACAAACAAACAAAAAACGTACCAAGTAAGGAAAGCCCAGACCTGCATGATTCACCACTAAATTTTACAAGAACTTCAGGGAAGATCTAATTCCAGTACTCCTCAAACTCCTTAATGAAATTGAAAGGGAAGGAGCACTCCCAAAGTCATTCCTGGAAGCTCGCATTATCCTGACTCCAAACCAGATAAGGATTGGACTTAAAAGAGAATTATAAGCCAATCTCTTTAATGAATATAGATGCAAAAATCCTCAAAAAGATACTAGTAAACAGAATGAACAAATCATCAAAAAGATAATACATCATGACCAAATAGGTTTCATTCCATGAATGCAAAGATATTTTGACATATACAAATCAATAAATGTAATACATCACACAAACAAAAAAAAATGGCAAAAATCACATGATCAATTTAATAGCTGCAGAAAAAGCCTTTGCCAAAATCCAACATTCATTTATGATCAAAACTCTGAAGAAAATAGGTATCAAAAGGTCTTATCTCAATGTTATAAAAGCTAGCTATAACAAACCTACAGCCAACATAATATTAAATGGAGAAAGCTGAAAGTTTTTCTTCTAAAATCAGGAACAAAATAAAGATGTCCACTGTTACCACTACTGTTCAATATAGTACTCAAAATATTAGCCAGAAGAATCCGGCAAGATAGAGAAATAACATGAATATATGTAGGAAAGGAAAAACTCAAATTATCATTATTTTCATATGACATGATTCTTTACATAGAAGACCCCAAAAATCCACTAAAAGACTCTGCGAAATAAACAAATTCAGTAATGTAGCAGGATACAAAATCAACACACAAAAAAATCAACAGTGTTCCTATATGCCAATAATTAACTTACTGGGAAAAAGTAGGAAAACAATGCCATTCACTATAGCATCAAAAAAATTAAAAATTTAAGAAAGACACTAACTTGGAAGGTGAAAGAGCTCTATAAGGAAAACTATAGTACTCTGAAAAAAGAGCTCCTTTTAGGGGAACAGGACATCAGAAAATGGAAAGATATGCCCTGTTCTCAGATAGGTAGAACCAATATTGTCAAAATGGCCACACTTCCAAAACTGATATATAGATTTAATGTCATCTCAATCAAAATGCCAATAGCATTCTTCACAGAACTAGAGAAAATATCCTAAAATTTACATGGAACCAGAAGAGACCCAGAACAGCAAAAGCAATCCTAGGCAACAGGAGCAAAGCAGGCATCACAACTCTGGACTTAAATTACAACTAAAAGCTATAGTGATAAAATCAGTACAGTACTAGCACAGAAACAGACAAATGGCTCAATGGCACAAACTAGAGGAGGCAGACACAACTTCAGTCAATTCCAACATCTGATTTTTGGCAAAGGGGACAAAAACAGACTGGAGGGAAGACAGCCTCTTTGATGAATAGGGGAAAAATTGGATATACACATGCAAGAGATGGAATCTGGACCCACGTCTCTCACTGCAGTAAACTAAAATACAAATGGATCAAAAACCTAAATATTGAAAAAGTAACACTTAGGAGGCCTGGCAAGTGCAAGGTCCTGAGTTGGATTTCTGGTGCCAAAAAAAAAAAAAAAGAAGTATTAAAATGCTTCACTTAAAATGCTAGAAGACAAAAGAAGCAAAATTTGAAGACACAGTTATAGGCAAGGACTTGCTGAACCCATTTGCACAAAAAATAACACCAAGCATCAACAAATGTGATCATATCAAATTAAAAAGCTTCTGCACAGCAAAGAGGACAACCAACAAAGTGAAGACAACCTACAGAATGCGAAAAAATTTGCCAGCTATTCCTTGGATAGAGAACTAATATCTAGAATATATAAAGAACTAAAAAAAAAAAAAAAAATTAGACTCCTCAAAACAAAAGACCCAGTCAAAAACAGGCAAAGGAAATAAACACTTCTCATAAGAAGAAATAAAAATGGCCAGTAAATACATGAAAAAATGTTCATCTCTGGCCATTAGAGAAATGCAAATTAAAATAACACTGAAATACTATCTTATTCCAAAAAAATAGCTATCATCAAGAAGTCAAATAATAACAAATATTGGTAAGGTTATGGAGAAAGAGCAATTACTGTTACACTGTTGACAGGAATGTAAAGTAGCACAACCACTATGGAAGTCAGTATGGAAATTCCTCAAAAACTAAAACTAAAAATTCCATTTGACTCAGCTAGTCCCCTTCTAGTTATCCTCCCAGGAGAGTTAAAGGTATCATGTTATAGATATACATGTATGCCTCTGTTTATAGCAGCACAATTCAAAAGAGGTAAAGCTTAGAAGTGTCCTACATGTCCACTAACAGATGAAGGCATAAAGAATATGTGGTATTTATACACAATGGGGCACTACTCTGGCATAAAGAAGGATAAATTTGAATCTTTGTAAGAAAATGGATGCACATTGAGACCATACTGTTAAGTAAAATAAGTCAGACATACAAACTTAAATATCACATGATTTTGCTCATATGAGAAATCCAAAGTGTAAATACATTAAAGTGCAAACTAAAAGGTAGGTAACAGAAAAGAGGAAGATAGCTCTTTTGCAAATGGGAAAGAGACTAAGAGATTGAAGGAGGGAGGTGCGGGGAGGAAGGGGAAGTAAAGATAATTCAGCTGTGTTATGTACAAATGCCATCTTCTCATGATGCATATAATCATATGTACTGCATATGATTATAAAAATACAAGTAAAAATTACGAATACAAATAAAATTTAAATAAAATTTAAAAGAATAAAAAAAAATTAAACAAATAAAGAGACGAAATTTAATTGGGAATCTACACCCAAAAGAACTGCATTAATCTATTCATGAGGACAGAGCCTTCATGACCTAACTATCTCTTAAAAGGTCACACCATCATACCATCAGAATGGCAACTAAATTGCATTAAGGGATTTGATGAGGACATTCAAACCACAGCAACTACAATGGACTTTGAAACTGATGGGAGTCTACCCCAGATGTCATTAAGATTAATGAAATATTATTATTTATATGTTTGAAAAAATAAAACAATAGTTATATTCTTGTTGCTGATACAAAATACCCAACACTCACAAACTGAAGTAGGAAAGGTGTAGGAATCCGTCGGGTTCTTGCTGTTCCCTGGGAAGGAATGGTGGCAAGAATGAGGAAAAAATAGACAGGAGACAAAAAGCTGGGATCCAGTGGAGGGCCTCTCTCTTGAGCAGAGCAGGGGGAACTACCCATGAACAGTAGAGCTTTTATTTATAGCCTCAAGAGGTTGGTTAATTTTCACCTCGCTGCCCAGCAATCAGTTAACAAGCTACAACGGCTTGTTTACATGCTTCATGGAGCTCCTGTGTTCTCAGGGCTCCTGTGTTCTTGGAGCTCCCATGTTCTCGGGTTGGCTTCGTCCTGTACATGTAATTACTTTCTAGCTTCTGCAGCTCCCAAATTTAAGGTTTATTTCACCTTACAGTTTGTAGAGGTTTCAGTCCATAGTTCGCTGCTTCCAAGGCTGGTGGCATGGTAGAGGGGCATGATGAAGGAGAAATGGTTCATGGCAGAGGAGATGGAAAGTAGCAAACAACAAGCCTCCTTTTCCCTTTTATTCTATTCAGGCTACAAACCTTTTGGGTGGTACTACCCACACCCAGGGTGGGCCTTCTATTATCCATACCTAGAATGATGCTAAACCAATCAGTGGACTAATTTAGTTATCACACCTTTAATTCATATTTACACACCCTAGATCCAGCCACCTCTGGAAAGCCCCACCTATGTGCACATGAGGCTTTGAGTGGACATCTCATATGGATACAAGCCATAACAGTAACATTTCATGCTGGTACTTCAACAACTCCAGACTGTATGACATTTCTATTGCTCTCCCTTTATTGATATTTATCTTTCAATGCTTATGTTGGTCCTACCATATTTAAACATTTTAAAAATAGTTCCAACATGAAATTTGATTTCAAATACAAATAAAGTCAGCTTGAGTTTGTACTCATGGTGAGCCTTTTTTCACTCATGTCTAAAATAAGAATTTTGATATAAAATTTTAATGAATGTGAATGTTCAAGGTTAAGGAACATGTCTTGTTTATCTTTGTGTCCTCACTATCTAGAATAGCACAAGCACTAGAAGTTATCCAATATGTTTGTGAACTAAACCAAGCTGCTGGGTAATATTGGTGAACTCTCCAAAGAGCTTGGAGGACGCCACTCTTCTTGTTCTATTGAATTTCCATCTGAACCTTCTATTCTGACCATGGACTAGAAAGAACTGTGAAGTAAGATTTACCTAGACTCACTTTTGAGCCTTTAATTTAACATAAACAGGTCCTTAAAGGAAAGTATTTCTCTACCGTTTAGTAACAAGCTATGTTTAACGACACACAATTCAAATTTCTAAGTGATCAAGAATATAAAATAAAATTAAATATCATTAAATATGTATTTTTTGTTGGCTTTATAAAGAAGCAGAAGTGCTTTACGGATGGTACATATTCTAAAGGAACTTATGCAGTAGTTGTAGGTGGCAAATAAACACTATTATTTGTTCAAGACTCTAGGAAGAATGGGAGAAAGGGAAAGAGAAACACATTAGATAAAGAGAAGCAGCCTAGCATAGTAATGAGAACCACGGGCTTGGAAGCAACATTGCTTGGGTTTGAATTGTGAACTCCATTTTGCTGGTGACTTTTAATGATTACTTAATCTCTTTGTGCTTCTTAAAATGTTGACAACACCTGTTTCAAGGGGCCGTACTTAGGATTAAATGAGTTAGCACAGCACAAAATAAGTGCTGATTATTATTATTATTATTATTGTTACAGGCAGCCCCCCGTTACCATGGTTAGACTTACAACTTTTCAACTGTATGTTGATATGAACAATGTGAACTTACAAGAAACCATATTTTGAGTTTTCATCTTTTCCCAGATTTCCAGTATGTACTACATGACAACTGTGATCAGGAGCTCTTAGGCATACAATCATGAGGCATACAATCATAAACAACTGATCCTCCCTAGTGTGCTATGTTGCTAAGCTATGGTGTTCAGTTGGCTAGGTATATAAAATGCATTTTCACTGAGTGTGGTGGTACATACCTGTAAAACCAAAACTTGGGCGGCTGAGGCAGGAGGATTGCCATGAGGTCAAGGCCAGCCTGGGCAACATAGTGAAGTTAAGGCCAGCCTCAACTACATAGTGGGACCCTGTCTCAACAAAAAGCATTTTATTTTCATCTCCTAACTTTCCTGCTTCTTCCAATGCTTAGTCTTACTTGCAAAAGTTCTACTTTCATCATTTTTCCCCTTTTCACCCACTCTCTGTACCTTCCTTACCCCTCCCTCCATCTCTTGTTCCCCTATTTATTTGAAAAAAGACCTCCCTATTTCCTATTTATGTTCTATATTGTTTTTTATTTATGTATCTATTTTTTGATTATCTGATATGAGACAAAAAAGAAAGTAAGTTGGGATGTGTTATGTACACGTATCAACTCCGACAGTAACTGTAATCATTATGTACTGCAAACACGTTCTAATAAGAAGTAAAATGCAATGTCAACTTGGAAAAAATTCACCTTTTGATGCGTTTATAGGGATGTAACCTCACCATAAGTTGAAGAGCACGTGTATTACTATTATTGTATACACAGACTTTGAGTTTAGTCTTTGAAGAACTCAAAACAGTGGGGCCAATGTCTATATTACAACAGTGACAGAAAGGGCAAACAAAAAGTTAGAGGTAGATAGAGAAGGTTACTGAGTGCCAAACATTTGGATTTTACTTTGTAATAGGGAACCACTGTAATTTTTAAATAGGTAAGTGGCATTCTAAAAACAGCATTTTGGTCTACTTTAAACAGACTACAGAATTATCTGGATATCAAGACAATAAAAGACTGAAAGAGTAGAATAATGATAACAGCAAACTAATTAGATGTTTTTCTGGAACTCTGCATGGTGTTTGCAAGAAATATGAATTATAAATATTGTTATTCTGTAGGCAACACACTAATCACATTTGTGGGGTATCTAATTTAATTCTTAACACAAACCTATTAGATAATACTCTAATAAGTACCCTTTTATTGCTAATGATGCCAAGGCTTAGAAAGATTAAAATGAATTCCCTAGGACAGAGCTAGTAAGTGGCAGTAAACATGATCTATATTCAAGATGTCTCACTCCAAAGAGTCCAGTGGAAACCAGTAAATGAAAGGTTATTCACACAAAAAGACAAATTATGATTTGATGTTTGATTGGATATAGGCTAAAGGAGAGGATTATCAGCAGCCGAGATTTCAAGCATTGAAAGTCACACAACAATGACTTGAGTGTGGTTACATTAAATAACCATATGGAAAAATAGAAAAATTTGTTCAGAGGAAAAAGAAATTGTGACTGAAATGCTCAAAGGCATTTGGATGAAAAATGCCCTAATGGTTGAAGGCTTGGGCAAAGTGAGGGAACTAGGTGGGTGGGGCAGGAATGTATATACTTAGGGCTAGACAACAGTAAAGAAAGGAAATGTAGACACCAATGAGGAGCCCAAACCACGTTTTCGCGTTTGCTGTTGTCAATTATCAGTCCCTTAAAATATACTCCGTAATATTTAGAATGTAGCAATGTCAGGTGACTTGATTGAATTTGATGTATTTGAAATGGGGAGCCGATTTTTTTGCCTTGGGGGGCATTTAAAAGTTTGGTTTTAATAGGGGTCGCAAAAGGAGACTGAATTTTCCTTATCTCTTCACTGGGTTCACTTTCAGATAGTGTGCTAGGTAGCTCCAAGCCCCTCTACCTCAAACCCTTAACTAAATTTGAGGTGTGGGCCTCTTACTTGCAAAATTTATGCGAGAAATCTCAAATACGAAACAGATAAACTTGGATGGTAATGCTTCGATATTCCATCTCTGATGGCTGGACTTGTAAGTGTGAGCGAATAAACTAGGCAGGTGCACAATCAGGTCTACGAAGTTGAATGCAAATGACAGTCTTAACTATTCTGAGTAAAACGAGAAGGCCCCGAATACAATCAGTTGTGGCGGCACACTATTCTTATAAAGGTCCTGCTGGCGTTAGGGAGCTCGGCTACATCAGGTAAGAAAACAGTTCGTCTAGCTAGGAGTTGGGAGGTTCCACTGGCTTTAGAGGAACGAGGTACTAGGCCCCTGCCAAGAACACCAACATATCCGCAATGCGCTTGCTCAAACCGCAGCAGCCTATCTCTGGAAACACTGCATAACAGAAGGATTAAAAAAAAAAAAAAAAAAAAAAAAAAAAGCAGCAGCAGCCGGTGTCGAGGGAAACTGGAACCCGACGCAGAAACACAGCGCACGTTGCTTGAAAGGTTCTATCAATCACGCTACCTCGTCAGCCTGTAACTCCCAGCATTCTCTTCTCTCAGGACAGCCAGTGAGAAAGCTACAAGTTCCTGTAGCCAATCACAGCCTGACCCAGTATATCGCACGATGGAATTCTGGGATTTGTGGTTTTCACGTGGTTACAGTACATCATGGAGGGTTAAGGCCACGCGTCCGGTTCGACAAGAAAGCTCCGTTTTATACTTCTGTTGGCCTGCAGACCAACTCCCTATCATCACTTCCGGTCCTTACCTGCCTTCCAAACCAGAAACTTGTCCCAAAGTCAGACTGAAGAAAAAAAAATGAATCTACTTTTAAATTAAGACACGCTTCGCACACGCTTCCGCCGTCCTTTAACCGTCGCTCTGAGTATCGCGAGAACCCGCCCTGCAGTCATCACCGCCCCTCCTGGAAGGCGGGTCACGCGAGGACTGACAGAGCCCTCCGCCAATAGCGTTCCGCCCTGCCCGGCGCCGGCGCGGCGTGCGCGGAGGCCGCCGTGAACCCCCGCCGCGGCGCGCAG
>NW_004955458.1:13815818-13876963 GCF_000276665.1 Chinchilla lanigera
CTTTCCCGCCGGCGTCCGCGCGGTCCCTGGCCGGTGAGGCCGCGCGGGCTCTCCCGCTGCAGCCTCGCAGCCCCACGTCGCTGCCGGGGTGGATCGCTGCGGCCCGAGCCGGAGAAGCGCTCCTGGGGGTGACGGCGGAGCGGTGGCGTGGCAGTTCTGTTCCAGGGCACCGGTGCTTGTGGCTCCGCAGTTTTGTAACATGCGCGTTGAAGATTTGTTATAGTTTCAGATTATCTTAGCCACGGGGGGGCGGGTGGCATGCTGTAGTGACAGTTACATTCCTTCCTGCCTCCTGGTCTGTTCAGAAATAAGCCCTCGATCAAAAAAGTTCATTCTGTTAATATTGACGTTTTGGGTTTTAATGCTTTATTAGTTGTAGTTCGTCTGCATGTTAGAAGAGGACAGGTGGTCCTCAATGAAAATTGTGCCTAAAGCGCTTGGGTGGTGGTTTGCTTTATAGGAACAATCGTCTTGACACCTGTAGTTTATCTGCTGAGAACGAATGGGTGAAAAGAGAACCATGGAAAAACCAGTATACCTCATTGGTGTGTTGGCATATTACAACGATCAGTGTAATACCTAGCAATGCCTTAAAGGTTGTATTTGCAACTTTTAAAACCCAGTTTGCTGAAGTTAGAGATTTTAGTATTGTGACTGAGGGGTGTTACACGTTTGTTTTAGATATCACAGAATTTTGGAATTCGTGTAGTTTGGGGGCCAAAATCAAGATTATCAAAAGTAAAATTTTTGTTTTTTTTCAAGGGTTAGGATATTGTTTGATTTTCTTGTAAGGTTTGCTTGAAATTTAAATATTTGAATGGGAACATTCATACAACTGTCAACTTTGTGTGTAAGGTGCGGTTGTGATTCAGTGTTATGCTGGTTTGGCTCATGTTTTAACAGTACTAAATTTCATTCTGATTCTGTTGTAGTCTTAAGGTAGCACTTTTACTGTAATATAGTTTGGCTCAGCTAGACCGACTCAGGTGTGGGTAATACCTTTAGAAAGACTAAAGAAATCAAGCCATGTGGGGTACTTCATATGTACTGTCTGAAGCTTCAAGGAAAGTACTGTATAAGGCCCGAGTCTATGTTTCGTTTTTAAAGTAAACTATGTGAAAGAAATAATAATGTCTTTAAACTAACTGATAGTGAATGCTGAACTTGAGAAGCGTTATCTGTCAGTGTTGGAATGTGTCAAAACCTTGCTTGGTGGATCATGGACTATTGATACAGTTCTTATAATTGGTTTTTGTTATAGAAGATGTCTTTGGGAACAGTAAGTGATCTCCAGTAATTTGACGTTACAATTAAGGTGTTTGTATTAATTTTTTAAAATTTCTTTTTATAATTGCTTAACCATCCAGTTAACAGACAAGTCTGGAACTAAAGCACTCTGTATATTAAACATTTAAATTTTTTTATGATACTGGGGATTGGACGCTTGCCTTTCAAATAGTGAACATTTGAATTTCATGCAGTTTTAAGTATAACATTCGCTAATTTTAAAAAAGAAGCATTGTTCTCCCTAGAAATTTAGTTCTTTTGATATAAATACCAAGATTTGTGATTACACATTCTTAAAATAGTGCCAGAAGCATCCTGAGAGCAATTTTACATCACGAAATGCCTAATATGTAAAGCACTTTTCCTTGTACTGTATGTACTAAGGAATGAAGAGGAAAACAGTGCTACCAAAATGAAAGATGCTTTTATTCTCATAGAATCCAAAGTGAATTTGACTTCATCACAAGACCTGGATTCTAATCAGTGTGATTCTTGCTTGTGAACTCTGAGATCTTGGGCAACCTGCTTAGTTTGAAATGATTTTCACTTCTGAGAGATTTGCATATGGGTAATTACAGAAGGGTAATTACAAAAGGTTGGTTATAGGCCTCTATTCAACTTTCTATTTCAATAACTACATAGACCATTAATATAAAGAAACAAATGCAGTCTTTAGCATTTTGGAGTTCCACGCTTTATCTTTGTAGAACTTAAATCATAGGCTCAATTTATCGAAGAATTACCTAATATATCTTTTCTTTAATGTGTTAATATTCTACATTATTTGAAGGTGGGATATTAAGATTTATGAGAACTAGGGTAGTATTTAAAAGAGCAGTGTCATTACTCAGCACTCTTTGTAAAGGAGAGGGACATTTTTGTATCCCATTGGCCAGGATAGAGTCTCACGTACTAGCCTTGATTTTTGGAGAAAATTAATATTTTAAAAATTAATGAATGCTAATTCAAATAACACTTTATGAAGAAACATGGTTTGGAAGAGTACCTCAGGCAGTTCTTTTCATCACTTCTTTTCTCAGAAGAAATACTATTTTGAATGTACTGAGAATTTTCCCCTAGAAAACTTTTATAATACTAAGTATTATTTTCAGTATAAGGACATATAGGTGTGTGTATGTGCTTAAAGAGTTAAAGGTACAAAGTGATGCAGCCAATGGGCAGGTGATTCTGTAGATAACAGTAAAAGCTTTAATGTGCATGAACCCTAGGAGTACTCCAGATATTCACTAAATGTGTAGTGGGTTGAGACAACGTTATTTTATAGGCTTCACCACCGCTGAATTAAAGTATTGCAAAGAATCAAGAGTAAAGAAAATATTACGCTTTTATTCATGCACAATATTTCAGCTTCACTTGATTCTTAAAAAATCCTTATAAAATTATAGTAAAAGTGGATAATAGACTGTTACAGTTGAAGAAGCTGAGATTTGGATTAGTTCTTTGCCCAAGGTTAGTTATATGGTAGATCTAGGATTTCCAGTACCTCTTTGCTCGTAACACTTAACTGTGCTACTTCTCCCAGGTTTTGACTAGAGGACAATACAAGGCACACCTTATATTGAAATTGCCTCAAAAATTAGAATATTTTGTACTGGAAGATGCTTTTTCTAATTCCTTGAGAGGGACTTCATAAAGTTCAAATGATTGACCTCAGTAAGTCTCTACTTGTCTGATGGTTAAAACAGTGGTGTAAAAAGATAACCCTGGGGGCGATATATGATAACAGGGAGATTCATGTCCATAGAAGGATCTGAGTGAGGTCATGAACATGAAATTCTAGGTAGAGATCAGTATGAAAGTACACTGTAGAAAACTTCCCTGGCAGAGAGGGAGAAGGGATTTTGACTGTAGCTGGGGAATTTTTAAGGCTAGTACCTTGTCTTACTGAACTGAATCCTGTAGCTCCTTGGCCATGTGACTTCTTTCAGTAGGTGTTTTAGTTGAATTGTATTTTAATTCCAGAGTAAGGGCAGAAAGTATATAAGAATTTTAGAAAAATCTCCTCAGGAAATCGTTGTAAAATCAACAAATCTCTTTAAATACTACTTGATACAATCTTAAAATAATGCACCCTGTTGTAGAATAGAAACATTTTCCAACTTGATAATGGTTTATGTTACCAAGTTTATGTGTTTAGGTACTGGGTGAATCCTAGAAGGATTTTCTCTTGGAAAACTGTTTAAAATGCTAACAAAATCTAGCTCTGTTAAGGAATCATAGACTTGTAGAGCTGGAAGGGGCCTAGAGATCCTGTTGTGGAGCTGAAAATACTCTGAACATTACAGTTATGTGAGAAATAGTGAAATGATCTTGATTACTTTTTATTGGAGAAAAGAGTTTTTAATCTGAGGAAATAGATTTGCAAGGATTAAGAAGCTGATTTCTAGGCACTTTTTAAGTTTTCTCAAGTGAATGGTAGTAATTTACTTGCTTTTACTCAACATGTTTCTTCTTTATGTATACAGGTACTACATAAACTTAACAGCAATGATTAGGGTTCACTACTGAAAAACAAGAAAAAGGGATGTCACATAGGAAACTTGGAAGATGGACAAAAATTAGTTTTATTTACAGGAACTATATCAAGACTAGTGCAAGTTAATTCATACTACTGCAGGGAATAAATGAGAAAAACTAGGTAACAGTGGTATTTATGCAAGATACTTGAAAGTATTTGCTTTATTGGGTAATACAGTTAGCTCAGGTCATCTAGCTTTCTGGTAGAATCGAGTAAAATTGTGTTACTAAATGACAGGAGAGGCTGTGAAAGTTATTCATTGTGCAGTTGAAAGCATCCATTTCTACTTTTATTTGTGCTTCTCTTCATTGTATTTACTGAAGATGAGTAAGTTCCCTCGGGGAACTTTCAGTTGCGTAAAATTGTGTTAATATATGAGAGGAGAGGCTGTGAAAGTTACTCATTGTGCAGTGGAAAGCATCCATTTCTACCTTTGTTTCTACCTTTATTGCACTTAACTAAAGATGAATAAATTCTCGCCTCAAGGACCTTTCAGTTGAATAGAATAAGCCAGCTGTGTAAGTTTCAGACTGTCACTATCTTCTTCATTACTGTGTGCACAGAGCTTAACATAGTTCTTTATGCTGGTATCCCTAAAATATTTGTTGAAAAAAATGAATGAAGATAGCATTACCTACACGTTATATCCACCTGGAAATCAAATAGGAGTCTGAAAGTTAACACTTGCAACATTTTACCCTCCTCCTTCCCACTTTAAGCTTTCCTGTTCCTTATTAATGGCTTGGTCAATTACCATTCATTGAAAGCCCTCCCAAGTAAAACACCTTGATGTTACCTTTCTCTGACCTTTCTGCTCTCCTTTAGTTCTCTGATGGGTATTTTTCAAGTTAGTGTTGCTGTCAAAGGCCTCTTAATCTAGTCTGTTCATTCTAACCATTAGAATTTTTTTTCTTAAATATCACAACTGGTTCTTGCCTTTTCATCTAGTTTTCACTGACTACAAGATAAACTTCCAAACATCTTGACTGCTGTATGAGATCACAGAAACTGCTTTAAAATTTCTAACAGTGGACTTAGTGAATATTTTCTTTGCTCATTTATGTGATATTTAAGCTCTGAATACCAATTTTTCCCTTTCGAATTTAATTATATAAACATCCATGACACAAGTTGGGCTTATTCATTACAGGAAGATGGAACACACGCTAAGGGGTCTCTATGAGATTGCTACAGGGAGCCTATTTATTTGGGTAATTTTGAGAGCAGCCTAAGGAGGCAGAGCTTTGCTTTAAATTGGATCGTGTCCGAAAGGGCAAGTCTGTGACTTACATTTTAATAAATTTTACAGGGTTTGTAGACCCTGTAAAAGTAGTAGAAACAACTTAATTGGTAAGGAAGTAAGAGTCGCTCATTTAACTGGAAGGAGAAAATACTTGATTTTTTCTGTTTTTTGCCGTTGTTGCTCGGTGACCCTGTCTGACATGGGTGTTCTGTATGTCTAAGAAACTACCCTTTATTTGTAAACATCCAGTTAGTTTTCAATGTTGAGGTTGAAGTGTGAGCCTCAGATCAGTTTCTAAACGACAGGGATTGCTTTTTCTTTCTTGGTTTCCATTTAACCTGCGACAGATGAAGTTAAGCTGTATAGCATTAATTCATGATGATCATATCTTCAGTCTCACTGGGATTTTGTTAAAATTAAAGGCATATCCATTTGATACAGTTCGTGGTTGATTTGGACTTAATCTTTTTTCATTCTAGAAAAATAAAATGTGTACTTGAACCATCTGGTATGACAGTGACTACACAGAAACTTTCTCTAAGGAAGGAAACATCAGCTGTCTGTAGGACCAGGACTTGTTGTTTTCTTCCTACTTCTGTCTTTTTAGCTCATTCCTTACTATACTTATATCTAATCCGTTTGAAGAACTGTTCATCTCACTTTATGATCTCAAATAGTGATCGTTTTTGGTAGTAATTACTCTCTATAAAGTGACCACAAACACTGAATTATCAAATACTGAACCATTGCTACTAGGGGAATAACAGGGTTAGGTTCTTATGAGCCCTGGTCACAGCATTTTGCTCAGTTAGAGTCTTAATCTTTTGGTGTGTATGCTTCTGTTTAAAGATTATTTAGTGTGTATGATGGATTCATTAACATTGGTCTTACTGTCAGTAGCACTATAAGCTCATACCTGAATGGAGCATACCACCAATTTTTTTTTTCAGAAGATATATAACAGCCTTTTTGCAGTTAGGAATGCTAGATAGCACTTAAGTACTGTGTATAAGTGCCATATTAAACAGTAAAATTACTAGCAGAAGGTACAAATGTGAGAAATATGGCACAATATAGACCAAGAAGAGGATACTTGTTTGCAGTGTGAGCAGAAACTAGGAGGCAGAGTCCCACTGCACCTGAATCTGTGTTGAGTGACTCAGCCACCACTCTGCACTTGTGTGTAAACGATTGTTAGATGGGTAGTATTAATTTGAGTTTACAAATAAAATTTAACAAGTGGGCGAATTTGTACATGTAGGTTGCAAATAATAAGGGTTGTATGTGTAGTATAAAAGTTTTTATTGATAATGAATTCAGGCTACTGTAATTTCACAAGACTGCAGCAGTAATTCTCCCAACTGGTCTCCATTCAGTCTAGTGGATAAAGATCGATTTTCTCCAAAGTGGTGTCAGGGGTAGGAGTAGGAGTAGTGCTTGTGAAAGACTAATCTATCTACTCCATTATTCCACTTAATTCCTACCTCTCTCCCATATGCCATACAGTAACTTCCTGTGGCTCTTAGAATAAATACTAAAATCCTGATAATGATCTACAAATCTCTTCAATTACTGTGTCTTTCTTACTTGGCACCAGTTTTCCCCCTAGCCCACTCCTGAATACCTCTGTCTACTCTTGGGATTTTGGTCTTCCTTGAAAAACAATCTCCACTTCAGTTTGCGTAGTTACTGTGTTATACTGCTGTGTTTTCTTGACACATTTCTTTAATTCATAGCATTTATCTCAATTCATAATTATCTTAGGTTCTTAATCATAGATGGAATTTTAAAAAGTTAATGTACTTCTTACCAGACCAGTGTAAGCTCCAAAGCATCAGGAACTACGTTTGCTTTGGCTACCCCTTGTAGCCACAGCCGCGAGTACAGTAGTATCTGGTATGTAGTAGATTCTCCTTATGTACTGAATTAAAGTATAAAACCATTCCCAGCTTGGCCTCAGTCTGCATTTCCATCGTCTTCCCGTTGTATTTCCTTATTTGCTAGGTTTCTGTCCTGCAGCCACACTGAACTGTGGTAGTCCTTCACTTTGAGGAGCTCTACTGCTCTCTCCCACCACAAAGGAGAATAACGTCTCTTTCCTTCTATGAATCCCCTCTTGTGTCCCTTGAAATTGAAGCAGGCAGTTCTTGGATATCATCATTTTCATGTGCTCTTGGGTATTTTAAAAAAAAATTTGTAAGGGTGTTATTTACCTGTTTGTCCCACTAGATGGATAAGAGGAAGAGACCTAGTCTGCATGTATATCATCTCAGCTCTTTGAACCATACTTACAACAGTAATAGCTATTTTAAGACCCACTTCCAAGTTACCTTTTAACTGCTACGGACAACTCTCAAACTGGTCAAACGACTTCTAGATCAGTGGAAGAAAGTATTCCAGGAACTTTCTGGTTTCAAAAGCACCAGTGAGATGTAACTCATTACAATCTCAATCCAGTTTTTCTGGTGATTAAAAGTAGTATCATTAGTTTTGGTAGTGGTCATTTCAACTTCTTTAAAAAAGATATTTAACCATTAAAGATTTCTGGAGGTCAGTGAACTTATTACAATATAAACTCTTTCAGGGGTCAAGGCTTACTTACTTTTTTCTTTCTCCATCCTTAGTTCTTTGTTTGAGCTTTCTAACGTAATAGGCAGTGCATAAATAAACGATGAATAAAGGACTAAATCTAGTAGAACCAACTCAGAACCATAAACCAGCATTTTATTTGGGATTATCTGCTTTTGTACTTAAATTGATAATCACTTTGTTCTTTTGAGGTAGATAACTGGTATTGCAAAGGTCCATAGGGGTTATAATAATTGTAGTTATTTAATGTATTTAATTTATTTAAAATGTTTTAAGATGTTTTCAGTGTTTTGTGTTAAAATGTCTGTACTAATGTGTTACACAGTTTTTCCAACTTTAGAATGTTAATGAAGATTAATATAGCTTTGATGACTAAGAGCTTCCAATTAGAATTGTCACACTTTTAAAGTACATGCCTAATTTGTTTTTTATTGTCCCAATATGAATATAGGCTTTTCTTTATAAGCAGTTTTCTACATGCTTTTGAACTACTTGCTTCCTTGCAGTTTAAAACTATGACAAATCCATGTTAAGTGAAATACTGATTATTAATTACCTTTAAAATTACCTTAGTAGTAATCGTTAACTTACTTTTGTCAATCTTTACCACATAGTTTATTGCCCATATTGTGAGACTGTCTGCAGAGTTCTTTAAACTCCAGTAGGTGTTAGTAAGTTGTATTTTTTAATGTACACATCGGTAATTATCTTAAATATTGTACTGTCTGTGTGTTTTTGTTTTATTTAATTTTTTAGAATTCTTAGGTGACTAGTAAATGTTTAATGCTTGTATATACTATGTACAGTATATTAATTTACAGAATATAAAACAAAATGCTAGTTTTTACTTAAGCTGGATCTAGTTAGATGGTAAGTAGATATTTCAGTTGTATTTCATTGATAAATGGAAGTAAGAATTACTAGAAAAGTTCATTTGACTTTAAAGCAGTCTTAGGGTTTTGAGTTTGATTACTTCAAATAATGAGAGATAGTAATAAATTGTCTGGTAATGTATATGAAAAAAAAATCCATGACTATTTACCTTAACCTCTATCAGGCCTTTAAGTCTGAGATGATGATTGATTACTTTGTATTTTTGTCAGGCTTATTAAACCTTCCTTTGGCTTTGGTTCTTAAGGAGAGGTGAATAAATGTCAGATGGAATAACTTTGTAGAGTTACTTCTTCACCAGTTTGGAAATAAACATGTACCTATGGACAGAAGTTAGGATGGGAAAGGAATTAGTATTGGAAATTTCCTAGTACAGTAATTTATAATATATGACTCTTGGTGTAGCATACAATAATATCTAAGGAAGGTGTTCTTAATGTTTGTGGTTAAGGTCTTCCCAGATAAAATCCTATGCAAATAAAAAGAGTACCTTTTTATTCCCCCTAAAAGGAGTAATATAATTAATTAGAATGAACAAGCACTCATTGTAGGACCTATTAGTAAGTTTGAAATGAAGACTAACCCAGGGGAGATAATTTTGAGTTAGTTTCCTATGGGATATATCATATATATCCTATGATAATAAAAGAATGTAGTAGGACTTTAGAAATACCTATTTGAAAACAGTGACTTTTCACTATGTGCTGTTATCTTTTTCTTCAGTAGTTACTTGAATTTATGAGCACTTAAAAATAGATGAAATTTTGTGATGTACTGTAGTCCTCTTGAGTGAGTGGTATAGCATTGGATCTGAAAAATTAATTTTGAATTAAAACTTCAAAATTTTTGAATTAACAAATTTTAATTTCTTAATAGGTTTATGGCTACAAATGATTTGATGACAGAACTGCAGAAAGATTCTATCAAGTTGGATGATGATAGTGAAAGAAAAGTAGTGAAAATGATTTTGAAGTTACTGGAAGATAAAAATGGTGAGGTACAGAATTTAGCTGTCAAATGGTGAGTTGTATTAATCTTGTTCCTCCTTATCCGCAGTTTAAAAAAATTGATAGGTAATTATCTTAGATACTGTACTCTTTCTGGAGTTTTTGTTTTGTTTCAGTTTTAGAATTTTTAGGTGACTAGTGAATGTTTAGTGCTTGTGTATGTTGTATACAGTATATTAACTTAGAGAATATAAAATAATGTGCCCTTTACAGTATTTCTTTTAGCTCTTAGAAAGTATGTGTAGAGAACTCCAGAAACTATGATTCTGTCACTTACTTTGTAGCACAGCTTGGGGGGTGAAATTTAAAAATCAGATGTGCAAGGAAAAGGAAAACCAATGATAAAGCCCTTAAACAAGGAAAGGCAGCAATTACAGTGTTGATGATACCATGCTTATAGAGATGGTTTCCTTAAAATTGTGGAAGTTCTCATTGTCTTTGGCAGTACAGTAAAGCTAGGAACTTTCTTCACAGGTGGGTTTCGTAGTAGGGTAGAGAAACTGAATTTTCAGTAAATTCCTTTAATGTACTTGTTTGATTTATGAGGGCCAAATTTTAGAAGTCCTATTTAATAGTGAGCTAATAATAAAAGTATAACATTTAGTTTCGTTCTTAATGGAATTGTGTCATTTTGTATGTTGTATTATATTTTGTATCAGTTTAAATAAAGCATGGTTCCATTATTATTCCTTTATTGGATGCTTACAAAGTTTCAAATTTGTTTTAGGCTAAAGTTTTTTATATCTGCTTGTAATGACAGGCAAAAGTGATAAATCCTTGGTCAACGGAATTTATAAATATGTAGTACAAATTTCTTTAACTCAGAGCATTCATAAATTTAAAATAAAAGTAGATCTTCAAAAAATACAAAGTTGTAATACAGGTGAACCAATAATTTAAGTTTAATTTTTTGTCTTATAATTGTTTTGGGCATGTACCTAATAAAATTAAGCTATCTCCAAAATAATGTGTTGAACAATTAAAGGGGTTGGGAAAGAAATTGTACATATATTCAAGAAAGTAAAGGAATGAAGATATAAAACATATTTTTAAAAAATCATGATAATGGCAAAAAATCAAATGCACTGACTTTTGAAGGTAGAAAAATCCCAGTAGATAAATTAGTAATTAGTTTTAATTAAGAAATTGGAAATCTGTTTAAGAATTTGCCACCAAATATAAAGGTCTAGAAATCTTTTGTTGATGTATTTGAAACCTTAAAGAAGAGGTAATTCCAGGACAAATAGTTCTAGTAGTAGTCCCATAGAATTAAGTCTGAAAATGTTCCAGATTTTTATTTAAAATTTAGCTTAGTTTGATTTAATCTGTAAATTAAATATGTGAATTAAATTTGATTTAATCTGAAAATTAGAATTTTTCCTTTGTGCTTTTTTGAGTCCTCAGTAATCTTTGTTTACAAAGATAGAACCCCTCTTCCTTTAATGTGGATATCCAGTTGTTGCAGCACCATTTCTAGAAAAGACCTTCCCTTTTTTACTAATTTACCTTGGCATCTTTGCCAAGAAGTCAGTTAACCCTAAAAGTGTGTGTCTGTTTCTAGGCTGTGTTTTGTTTCCTTGATCTACTTGTCTATTCTGTGCTGTTTTATTAGTGTAGCCTTGGCACTGCTAACTTCTTGGGACAGAGAATTTTTTGCTGTGGGAGCTATCTATGTATTGTAAGATGTTAGCAATATCCTTTGCTGTTTGCCAGTAGCTGTCTCACCTTCCCCAGCTGAGACAACCTAAAATGTCAACAGCCAATTGCCAAATACTTTTGGAGACTAAAATTCAACTCCTGGTTGAGAAACTGTTGTAGGTATGTAGTAAGTCTGAAGTTAAGTATTTATGCTGTCCGGTTGCATTCTTCTTTCCCCAAAACATTTTTTAAGGTCCCTTGTCTTTTCTGTATATATTTTAGAATCAGTTTGTTAATTCTGTTTTTAAGAATAAGTTTAACCTTTGGAATTGTGTGGGCATTATAGAAATATTTGAAAAGAATCTACATTTTAATGCATCTTTCAGTTGGGATCTTTAGTATTTCATACTTTAATGTTAGAGTAGTTTTTGTTGAGTGCCCAGGATTTTCTGCTTACACAGTCAGGTCAGCAGTAAATATTCCTCTTCCAATCTTAATTGGGATTTTCTATCTCTCTCAGGCCTTTGTTAGTTTTACCAGTGAAGAGCTGACTTAAGGCTTTGTTAATTTTCTCTATTGTTTTTTGCCTATTTCATTGATTTTTTTTTTCTTTTATTATTGCTTTCCCTTTGACTTCCTTTCTAATTCACATATGTTAAAGGTATCTTCCTGTAAAAAGATCTTTAGCTACCTCCAACATTGATGTTTTCATTATCTTTCATTTTTAATTTTCATTGTGATCTTTTAATCCATGAGTCATTTAGAAATAATTTCCAAATACTTGGAGATTATCTAACTGCTTTTTCTTTTTTTATTGCTTTCTAATTTAATACCACTTTGGTCAGAAAACCAAATTTCTCAGAATTTAAAATTTCTGGTTCCTTTTTTTTTTAACATTTATTGAAATTTTTTCTAGTCTACATATGGTAGGCCTTGGTGAATGTTCATAAACACATGAACAGAAAATACGTTCTGCAGTTGTTAAATGTCAGGTCAAGGTAGTTGAAATTAGATTTATGTCCTGTCTTTTGGGGGTAGTAATCTGGACTGCTGGAAGAGATTTAAAATTTCCCAGCTATGAGTGCTAACAAGGTGTATAGCAAGGCAGTCTTCTCTTCATGCATTTTAAAATTGTATGAAAATTTACTGGCATTTGTTTACATAGTAGGGAAGACTTCAGGACTGCTGTACTAGGTGTCAGTATTATTGCAGTAGAGATTGGGTTCAACTGAATACAGTAAAGCTAAGTGGAGATTGATAATCACCAAGCCGAATGAGGAAATCAGGAAATTATTACATTTAATGCTGATCATGTGATTAAAGTACTATCAGGTTTCTGTGCTTAAAGAGTTACTTTTTTTCTTTGTCATGCGTAGATATTTTCAGAAATGACACTTTTAAACTGCGTAAAGTTTCAGGCCGGGGAGGCCCATCGAGGATAGTAGCCAAGGTCAAGGCCTGGTTGAAAAGATTGCTCAGAGGAGCATGCTGAAATTTGATCAGAAGGTCTTTGTCAGTGACTTAGGTGGATACACAGTTATAATTGTTCGGTCTTCCTGTTGTTTAACTCTTTTATGAGTATGAAGTATTTCTCTTTATCTCTTACCATGCACTTTATCTTGGAATACATTTTTTCTGATGTTAATATAGTCACTTGAGGTTTTTTAGAGATTAGTATGTGTGCATAGGATATCATTTTTACTGCTTTTCAGTTGACTTTTAAATTGTTTCTGGTAGACATCAGATAGGTCTTGCTTTTTCTTTTTTCAGTCTTATAATTTCTGTTCTTTAATAGGAGTATTTAGTTTATTCATTTAAGTTATGCATTTCATTCATTCTAGTCTCTGTCTTTATAAGACCTTGCGTTTCCCGCTTTAAGTGCTCTTTTCTAGCCTACAAGTGTGACTGTCAGCATGTTACATTTGTCCTGTGAAGGCTGATGTTGAATCTAGAAGTTTTATTTTAAGAAGCTATGACAAAGCGATATTAGGTGGAAGTTCCATTGTGGATAATCCTTGTTAGCACCAGATGCCTAAATAGCCTTTTTATTAGTAAAGTTTTCTGTTTATTTGAAAGGTATGTTGGAGGGAAAAACTGGAAGGTAACTGGAAGGTGTTTATCAAGCAAGAATTTAGTTTACATTCTTTTTTTGGTGGTGTTCCTTTTTTTGTTTTAAAGATAAAAGAATGAAAACATATTAACAAATATATATGCATTTACAGTGTAACTCAAAAACAATACAAGCAATATAGAATTTCAGACAAGGTGATAGGAAATTAAAAATGGTTGTTGTATTACATACTGATATCTTCAAATTGGTTAGTCAGATAAACAGAGACATGTAAGATTGATCAAACAATTAAATATTAACTGTTCCTTTCAATAAAGCAATAAAAATCAGTAGTACAACTACGTTAGCTATCCTGTGTATACACATGTACGTGTTTTTCCCCTTCTTTCACTTTTCCCTCTTACTTGTGTACTTCGTATGATAGATACATGGTGTAGTTGACAGTTGCTAGGCAGACAACTTAATATTTTCATTTACATGTTTTTCTGTGTTTGATGTTTATCTAGCTATTAAAAGAATTCTTCTTTGTGTTACAGTCTTGGTCCTTTAGTGAGTAAGGTGAAAGAATACCAAGTAGAGACAATTGTAGATACCCTCTGCACTAACATGCTTTCTGATAAAGAGCAACTTCGAGATATTTCAAGTATTGGCCTTAAAACAGTAATTGGAGAACTTCCTCCAGCTTCCAGTGGTAAGCAATAGCATGTTCTATTTTCTTTTCGTGTGGGGGTATTTTTCCCCCATTGGCTTTTTTGTTGTTGTTGTTCCTTCCCTTCCTGCCAGGGAGAGAGTGGTATCTGTCCTGTAAGGTCTTTGTTGGAATCCCTTTAAAGTTTTTTTAAAAAATTAAAATCTCAAGCCTTACTTTTTCTTGGAAATAAACATAACATTGAATATTTTGATTGAATTTAAATATCTCATGAGTCTCACTTCCAGTGGATTTTTATTAGAGCAAGATTTTGCATTGGATGTACTATGAGAACAAACTTAGAGTTATGTGCCAACTTATACAGTGAGGGAAAAGATAGCAAAATATACTGAGTTCTGATTAGTTTTCTATTTCCAGCATTAATTTTACTTGGCATCAGAATTTGTTGCATAAAATTGAACATCGTTACAGCATAATTATGACCCTCAGTTTTACTAGTACCCTTAAGTAAAGCTGAGCGTTTTACAAATACTCGGTTATGTTAAAATTTAAAACAGTTAATAAATTAGTTACCCTTTAGCTCCTGACAGATGTCTAGGAAGTATAAATTTTAGAATGCTCTTGACTACTAAGAAGTTGCTAAACTTATCCACCTTGGAGTTGCTATCCCATCTGTAAATGGGATGCAGTTAGCTCCCTATTTTAACATAAGATTTTGATTGGTTATAATGTCATCTGGTTATGTTGTTTTCATTAATTTACTTAACAAATATTAAGATACTTGTTATGCTAAATGATGATTGTGTATTAACTTAGTGTACACATCAGCCATATGAGAGCTTTTAATATCCTCCCCAGGTTTGTGTTTTGTTTTGGTTTTGGAGACAGGGTTTTGCTATGCAGTTCAGGATGGCCTTGAACTCACTTTGTAGCCCAGACTGGCCTCCAATTTGCAGTGTTCTTCCTGTCTCAGCCTCCTGAGTACTAGGATTACAGGTGTGGGCTACCACATCCAGCCTTCTTCTCTAGTTTATAGATGGAGAAACTGAAATCCAAAGAAATTAGGTTACTTCACCCAGAGTTTTGACTTCCTAATTGGACAAAGTTTCAGTTCCATTATTTTCTAATCCCAAACTGATATTTTTCCATTAGATTATACCAGTTACTTTATCTTTTAAGTAATTGTTTATCTCAAATATTTCATCAGCTCTGAAGTATATTATCATTACATTAGCTATATTGATATTTCCTTCATATTTTTTCTCTCATTGGAACATGGTTGCATTTAGCTGATTTCTGCTTTTTAACAGGAACTCTTTTAACCATGTGGATTCTTACCTTCACAGTTACTTATTCCCTTTTCCCACTGAGTTATAACATGACCTGCTTTAAAACATGTATGAGTCCTAGAATTACGTTTCAACTTTATAACGAAATTATGGACTCTCTTTGCTACAAAGGACTTTATTAGAAGTTGTAACTGTTCATTTTTCATTTGAAGAAGCTGATAAACCTTGGGGCACAGGATTGTGGTTTTCATTCACAGATACTAAAAAGAGTGTGTTACTAGGAAAAGGGTCTCACTGGGGAAGACTTCTTGCTGTTCTTCAGTCTACCGAAATGTGTGTAGAGGGTACCACTAGCCCTAGAGCCAACGTCCAGCACTTATCTAGTGAAGTCTGTTAAATGTATAGTGTTGGCCCTATTTTCTATGCTCCTTCTATAGTTATTATCTATAATTCTCATTTATGTCTTGGAAGTTATTTTATTGAAAAGCACCCTGTTTTAAAATACAGATTCTTTGGCATGGATCTCTTTTGAGTGTCTTGGTCACGTTTAGAATTATTCAATATTTGATAAGTACCATGATTATAAGGTGGATTCCACATGCTGGACATGAATTACTATTACCTCATTATTTACGCAGGTTCTGCATTAGCTGCAAATGTATGTAAAAAGATTACTGGACGTCTTACCAGTGCAATAGCAAAGCAGGAAGACGTCTCTGTTCAGCTAGAGGCCCTGGATATCATGGCTGATATGCTGAGCAGGTAAGTGTGCCCCTCGTTTCCTTTACTTGTAATACAAGTATTATGTTCATTTATTAAAGATTTCTTGTAAATATAAAACTTGATCCAGAACTGACCGTGTGTATTTTATAACTGTGTGTCGTTGAGAATGAGGGGAAACAAAAGCTTAATATTCTTATGTAATACCGCATAGCACACGTGTTATGTAGTTCACAAAAATACACAAATGCAATTTGTGATTTAAAATTTTCAATGTGGTTTATGTTCTGACTAATATCCTCACATTCAGTGATCTACTCAGATACAATGTACTGACTGGAGTTGCAAGCTTTTTAGTTAAACGGATGCTAATTACAATTTTGAGACCATGTTTAAAGTGCACGTTTTGGGAGGAAGAAACTTGGTTTTTGTTCATTAGTTCTTATTCTGCTTTCACTTGAAAGTCAGACTTGGAGAAAATGGACAGACTTGCGCAACTCCCAGGAGAAAATATCTTAAAGAACTCAACAATTTCAGTTCATACTTGATTCTATAGTATCTTCAGGTGAAAGAGAGTGTGCAGAGAAGTACATACAGTGAGGAATTGTCATCCTGGCACCGAGCAAAGACATTATGCTTTCCAGTAGGAAACACTAACACAGATATTTATAAAGGCAGAATAGGACTAAAGACTAACAAGTATATTCAAGGATTTTTTTTTTTTTTTTTTTAATGGAAAGAGTGGCATTCGTATTGAATTTGGAAAAATGGGTAGCTCTTTAATAGGTGGGTGTCTTCAGGTGCAGAACCCATTGGTCTAAGTACTGTTGAGGTGGGAAATAATGTATTCGAGTTTTCCAAATATAAAGTGACTAGGAAAGTAGTAGGAAATCATTCTGATAGGTTGGGGTCATTTTGAGGTACATGGGAATTTATACTCAATTTGATAAACAGTAATCTCCTATGACTGTCCTGTGTGTTATTTGATCCCTGTTACTTTTTTGGCACATTACAGATGTTTGAGTACTGCTGATTCATTGAACTGTACTTGCGAGGTGATCTAGAAGTGTAATTTGGGGCCCATGTGGTCAGTGAAACTTGGCATATGAATATATAGAGAAAAGACAACAAGATGGAGAAGTCAGGAGATCCTGAGGTTCTGAATGTTGGGAGTCCTCTAAAAAGCTATAATGAATAGAGAAATTGTGGAAGGAAAAAAGTGACAAGATCTTCATGTTTTTGTTTTGTTTGGTGCTTTCTCTAGCCAGCTGGTTAGATACTCTGCAATAGACAATATAGGTATAGATTTTAGGAGTTATGTGGAGGGAGTAAATGAGAGCTGCCTTTATTTAGCTTAGGTTTTCAGTTGCTTTGGGAGAGATAGTGAATATTCAGTTTTTTAGTCATTGTGAATGTAGATATATCTCTACCAAATTTACATTCTGCATATTTATGTTGAGTTCAGAGGCCAGATGTTTTAGTAATGCTCAGGTGCTTTAGTAATGCTTGAATTCATTTGTTGTTTCCCTTTTTTTTTAAGGCAAGGAGGACTTCTTGTTAATTTTCATCCTTCAATTCTCACCTGTCTACTCCCCCAGTTGACCAGCCCTAGACTTGCAGTGAGGAAAAGAACCATTATAGCTCTTGGCCATCTGGTTATGAGCTGTGGAAATATAGTTTTTGTAGATCTTATTGAACATCTGTTGTCAGAATTGTCCAAAAATGATTCCATGTCAACAACAAGAACTTACATACAATGTATTGCTGCTATTAGCAGGCAAGCTGGGCATAGGATAGGTAAGAAATTCTAAAATATTTTAAAACTATGTCTGACTAAAAATATAGTGCATAATTTTAAGAAAAAATATACTTTCCTTAGGTGAGTACCTTGAGAAGATAATCCCTTTGGTGGTAAAATTTTGTAATGTAGATGATGATGAATTAAGAGAGTACTGCATTCAAGCCTTTGAATCATTTGTGAGAAGGTAAGTTTTTAAGAAAATCTGTTTCTTGAGAAGAAAACTTTTACGTAATTAAAGTCTAGATTTTGTGTGTAAGGAGAAATAGCTTATAGGATTTCAGATGTGGTTAATTTTTTCTTATTAATTGATGGAGACAGGGACTTGCTCTGTGGTTCAGGCTGACCTTGAACTCTTATGTAGCCTGGTCTGGCCTCAAACTCAAAACCATCTGCCATCCTCCTACCTCAGCCTCTCCTGAGTGCTGGGATTGCAGACCTGCAGCACTACACCCAGCTTTATTTTTTCGTTAGGCAATAAATTACTGATAGCCAATACAAAATTGAAGCAAATGTCATCTCCCTATGAATGTGTGGTCATCACATTTATTTTGAAAATGTTTTCCTTTTGTTGGTAAGACTACCTGAAGCAGGCATTTTACTATTTCAGATTTGTATTGACTGTGTAGAAAGGAAGAGAGCTGTCAGTATAATGTCTGTCCTTAGAGAGCAGAGGGGTAAATTAATGATCTCATCAGAAACACACAGTAAATTTTACTTTTTTAATCATTATTTTATGGTTGTAGATTTTGGTTTTTGGGGTTTTTTGTTTTTTTCTTTTTTCCGGTACTGGGAATTGAACTCAAGACTGTGCGCTTTCCAGGCAGGCGCTTTGCCACTGAGCTATATCCCCAGCTTAATCGTTATTTTAGCTCCATCACATTTGTTTTGCTAGGACAGTAATCCTCAATTTGGAAACTCTGACTGTAATATTCTTTTTTTAAAAGCTTAATAAAAATTGCATGTTCATATACTAGAAGGCAGCATTCCTTGCTACTCCTGGTTTTCGGAAGTGTTTTTACTATGAAATTTTTAAATTGTGGGATTCATTTCGACCCCTTTACTTAATGAAAACAAATTACTTTGTTGGTTGGCCCTGTGGGCATTTATGTTTCTACCCTCACCATACATGTGGAAGACCGAGCTAGATGACTGTGGACTGACGTTCTCACACATCGTCCTCGTTGTTGGAGAGCACATTCATCTGGGCTTGGTCTTCGTGTTGAGAAGACAGAGCACATACCATTTTCTCTGTGTTCTGCCTCACAGTAACCATAACAAAGTTAAAATGCAGAGGTAGGAAGTTTATCTTAAAATTGATCGAGTCGGGGCTGGGGATTTAGCTCAGCGGCAGAGCGCCTGCCTGGCAAGCGCAAGGTCGTGAGTTCGGTTCCTGGTACCGGAGAAAAACCAAAAAAAAAAAAAATTGATCGAGTATAATTTGAAAGATAAATATTTTTCAGATGAGCCGGGGACTGTGTACCTTTGTTACTGCTAGTACCAAAGTGTGGCAGAGACTGGAGCAAAGAGATTAAAGCAGTTTTTGTTTTTTGTATTTAGATGTCCTAAGGAAGTATATCCTCATGTTTCTACCATTATAAACATTTGTCTTAAGTATCTTACCTATGATCCAAATTATAATTATGATGATGAAGATGAAGATGAAAATGCTATGGATGCTGATGGTGGTGATGATGACGACCAAGGTATTTCAGATTAAATTAAAAGAATCTTACTTGTTAAATTTTGTGAAAGCCCTGATGTTAGAGATGGAGATGATTTTTACTACAAACATGATTTTGTTATTTTGTATTCAGATTTCCTAGAGTATTTTTTTCTAAGAATCTGAATTAGTATTTTTTTAAAAGTTAAATCTAAAAATACACATATTCAGAGAAGTTTGGTTGGCTTCAAATTTTTTAGTTATTCATAGTTATATTCATAAAACTACTAAATTTTGAGGTCCTGTTTAATTATTATTGTGAAGAATTATTATTCTTCATAAATAAAACATTTCTGAGGCTTCCTTGTATTGATTTCACACTGTAACTTGTAGATTTATTCTAGAAAAACATAGCAAGGACATAGACGTTGCTCCTGTTTAGTTGATTCTATTTGTATTGGGATTCATAATAATAAATTTAAATGGATAAATTCATACTTTCTAGTTGATTCTTTCAGTTTATGTTAGCTTGTATTTTAAAAACAACTATGGAAACCTCCCATCCCGCAGCCTAGTGCTCCGTGCTTTCTCTCCACTACAGCAGAACTCTTCGTATGAATACTGTTAATCCCTTTCTTCCCCTTCTGTTTTGAACCTAGTTCTTCAGTGTTGGCTAAGATTGCAAATACTTGCTAACATTGGACTTTATTACTAAGGCTCAGCAGCTTTTTTCTTTGTTTAGGTTCTAGGACACCACGCTTGCCTGGTTTTCGTGCTGTCTTTGTTGTGATTACTCTTTTTCAGTCTCCCATGCTAATTCTTCATCTCTCACTCCAAAACTTAAGAATATTCCAGGTCTGAATTCTTGGACTTCTTGACTTCTTTGTTGTAATTTTCTTGTTGATCTCATCTAGTCTCCTGGTTTTAATGTCATCGCCCTGACAGCCCAGATTGTATCTTTGCTCCAGATCTTTCCTTGAGTGCAGGTTCATGTTCATACATATCTAAAATCTTGCTATCCCTCTCCAAATCTGTTCCTTTGATTTTGTTTCCATATCAGAATGGCACCTCCGTTCTTGTTAGTTTTTTAGGCCAAAAACTTCGAAGTCATATTTAATTCCTTTTTGTCATATCCTTTCAAGTTTTCCTCTTACTCAACATACCGGTGTTTTTCTTTTTCAGTATTTTTATTTCTTTATGATGTTTAATAACTTTATGGCATGTTCTTATCCTCTACCTACTGTAATACAGTCTTCTTCACAAAGACTAGAAATCTCTTACTTTAGTGTTCAGGCTAGTGCTTGATACACAGTAGACATTTAGCATCTTCATAAAGGGAAAGCTTCTGTTAACAGTATGCATAGCCTTTGAAGGAAGCAATGGTAATATGTGTTCTTTGTGTTCAGTTTTGGCATTTAGCACACTAAATAATCAAGTCCTTCAGCTGCTTTATAAGTTGAGTGTTGAAAGTATTAAATGCCTTTTCTACCGTGATGTTATTGTGACTTATAAAATAAGTATAATTTCAGTGATTATGACATGTGTTAGTTTCTTACAAACTTGTGTTCAGTAAAGTTTATAATTGCTAGGATGCAATTCCTATTGTGTATTAACAAAGGGAAAACATTTAAATTTATTTTCTTTTAAATGAATAGTCTTTTGGCAGTATCTTTTAACTGAAATGGTTAAAAGTAATGAATCTAGTGCTTGTATTTAGCAGTATTTGAATTTTCATATAGTCTGATAAAATGAATAAATGAAACGGGAGACTGGAGATTTTTATTGTATTTCCTAGAATCTTCTAAGGTCTGGCTTGACTACACTTGACTAACACTAAGCTAACTGGTGATGCATGAGCCAGTAGAGAGCTGATCACTTCTCCACACACCTAGGCTGAGGAATCATTTCAAGGCTGTATTTTCTAAGAATAATAAAATCATTGTTACCCAATTTTAGACTGTCATGAGAACTGCTGTTATTTGTGCTACCTTCCTAAATTTGTTATCCAAGTGGGTCATCCTAATGGTGCTAGGAGGAAAGTTTTTTTTATGTTTCACACACACCAGTTACCTATTAAGTATGCATAAATGAGATACCTGTCTTCATGCTTGTACTTATACTTAGCTTTAACATTGGGAGTTCTAGACAGTGGTACTTTGTTGTTCAGTAGAAAAAATTTCTTGTACTGAAGAACACAAAAGTTTCTAAAGATAAAATTGTGAAAGGTTGAGAATGTGCATGTTTATCCTAAATACCACATCCACAGGTTTAATGAAGAGCCTCTGACAAAGTTGATGCCAGGATTCTTCCACCTCCCCAACCTCCAGAAAATTAGAAAGGGATTAGTAATGATTCTTTTTAGAGCCAGAGATCCTTTTCGTGGTTTCACTTACAAATTTCCCCTTTGTCTGAATTTGCTGTAGTATTGAGTCCTTTAAATTTTTTCAAAGGCCAGGAAATTTATGATTTTAAGTAACAAACTCTGCATCTGTTTCAAGTTGTAGTTTTTAAGCCTATTGCTGTCTTTGTGGAGGACGAGTTAGATTAACTGCCCTAAGAATAATTCTGTATTAAGTGGCGTTCTCATTGATGGCCTGCTCCCATTAAAACTTCCTTCAGGCAGTGATGATGAATACAGTGATGACGATGACATGAGTTGGAAAGTGAGGCGCGCAGCTGCTAAGTGCCTGGATGCCGTCGTTAGCACAAGACACGAGATGCTTCCAGAGTTCTACAAGACTGTCTCTCCTGCGCTGATATCCAGATTTAAAGAGCGGGAGGAGAATGTAAAGGCGGACGTTTTTCATGCATACCTCTCTCTTTTGAAGCAAACTCGTCCTGTGCAAAGTTGGCTGTGTGACCCTGATGCAATGGAGCAAGGAGAAACACCTTTGACAATGCTTCAGAGTCAGGTTGGTTGAAAGTGTGTTTGAGAACATAGTGATAGTGAGATGTTTCTAAAAACTGTTTTTGTGTGAGTTCTAGAATATCTTCAGAGAAGCAGAAAGTTCTAGGATATCGTAGTATAGAACAATGTGTTCATAATGGATGTTCATATTTATTTATGAACCATTCCGCCTGAAGTGCTGTAGTCTTGGTTTTTCTTGATTGAACAATTCTAAAATAATTTTAAGGTTGGTAAAATAACTTACTTAGATGTAAATGAAAAATTCTTATAGCTGTGGGGCTATCTAGCCAGTTTCACTCCTGACTCAGTTGTATAATCTTGGATACTCTATATTTTATTAAACCTGCTTTTTCTTGTATATAATAGTTTCGAGACATGTACTCAGGGGAATGAGAAGTGAAATGATCTGAGTATAGTTTCAGCGTACAGTACCTGTTACATAGTAAACGTGTAACATATTTCAACTGTTAATATCAGAGCAGTGTAGCTCCCTTTTATTGAGTATTTAGTACATTTTAGGCATTTTCCTGTCACCTGTACTCCCTGTAGAAGCTCTATGGATTCTATATGGTCCATGTTTTAATAGATTATAAAACATACTGAAAGAGACCAAACCAGGGTTGTTTTCAGATAGTGCAAATGAATAAATTTTGTGAATGTAAAGGTGAACATTGAAGATTAATTGTAGACGGGAATGGGAATAAAAAATGCGGAGTATTTAAGTAGTGAAGTGTCCAGAAGCTGGCTGTTTAGTAGACTCAGGAATTCTGATAATGTTCTGGGGAATTAGGTGACTTCTTTTATTTCTAGTTTCACAGTTGTGACTTGCGTCTGTGTCTGTGTAGTGTTCTTGTTGGTGGTTTTTGCTTTCAGTTTCTTTGTTGCGGGATTGTCAATCTGACAATCCATATGATTTGTCAGTACAGACCATATTTAAATTTTACTGACTAAAAAAGCAAAATTTGGAACAGATGTCTGACTTTTCCGACTGTTTATAGCTGCTTTTGAAGTAGCTTTCATTGTAACAACAAAGTGGAAAGAAGAGACTGATTAGACAAACTTAGTTTTTATGTATCAGTCCTAGATATAGCAGTAGAGCTAAATTAGAAATGCAACCTCTGTGTAGTCCCTAAAAAAGATAAATTCCTTACTCCTTATTTCCCATAATTCATTCTAAGTGGACTGAAGAGGTAGCAGTGGATGAACTAGGTAATGAGTATGTGATAATTACAGGTTCCCAACATCGTTAAAGCTCTGCACAAACAGATGAAAGAAAAAAGTGTGAAGACCCGACAGTGTTGTTTTAACATGTTAACTGAACTGGTAAATGTATTACCGGGCGCCCTAACACAACACATTCCTGTGCTTGTACCAGGTATGAAAGAAAGTTTTTTGGGGACTTATAATGGCCTTCTTACGTTCTGACTTAGATAAGCTCAAACAATTGTTTCCTTTAAAAGGGAAATTGGTGGCAGCCTGCTCCTAGAATTTTGTATCTAACCATCTTGAAAATATGAAGTTAGAAATTTCCAAGTAAAAAGTTCAAAACTTCACCCTAAATTAATATTTATTACAGATTGTGGTTTTTTTCTACACATTTCTACTTCATAGAGATATGGTGAAAGTGGTAACTTTAATAGGTTCCCCAAGTTTTAGGGATTGATTTAATTTTATCTTTTCTGGAAACTGCACAGAAACAATGAGATTTGTTTCCTTGACTTTTTAGGAATTATTTTCTCACTAAACGATAAATCCAGCTCGTCGAACCTGAAGATTGATGCTTTGTCATGCTTACATGTGATCCTCTGTAACCACTCTCCTCAAGTCTTCCATCCTCATGTTCAGGCTTTGGTCCCTCCGGTGGTGGCTTGTGTCGGAGACCCATTTTACAAGATTACATCTGAAGCACTTCTTGTTACTCAGCAGCTTGTCAAAGTAATCCGTCCTTTAGATCAGCCGTCTTCGTTTGATGCAACTCCTTACATCAAAGATCTCTTTACCTGTACCATTAAGAGGTTAAAAGCAGCTGACATTGATCAGGAAGTGAAGGAAAGGGCTATTTCCTGTATGGGACAAATTATTTGCAACCTTGGAGACAATTTGGGTTCTGATTTGCCTAATACACTTCAGATTTTCTTGGAAAGATTAAAGAATGAAATTACCCGGTTAACGACAGTGAAAGCATTGACACTGATTGCTGGGTCACCTTTGAAGATAGATTTGAGGCCTGTCCTGGGAGAGGGAGTTCCTATCCTTGCTTCATTTCTCAGGAAAAACCAGAGAGCTTTGAAACTGGGAACCCTGTCTGCCCTAGATATTCTAATTAAAAACTATAGTGACAGCTTGACAGCTGCCATGATTGATGCCGTTCTAGATGAGCTCCCACCTCTTATCAGCGAAAGTGATATGCACGTTTCACAGATGGCTATCAGCTTTCTTACTACCCTGGCAAAAGTGTATCCCTCCTCCCTTTCAAAGATAAGTGGATCTATTCTCAATGAACTTATTGGACTTGTAAGATCACCCTTATTGCAGGGGGGAGCTCTTAGTGCCATGCTAGACTTTTTCCAAGCTCTGGTTGTTACTGGAACAAATAACTTAGGATACATGGATTTGCTGCGCATGCTGACTGGTCCAGTTTACTCTCAGAACACAGCTCTTACTCATAAGCAGTCTTACTATTCCATTGCCAAATGTGTAGCTGCTCTTACCCGAGCGTGTCCCAAGGAGGGGCCAGCTGTAGTAGGTCAGTTTATTCAGGATGTCAAGAACTCGAGGTCTACAGACTCCATCCGCCTCCTAGCTCTGCTTTCTCTTGGAGAAGTTGGGCATCACATTGACCTAAGTGGTCAGCTGGAACTGAAGTCCGTGATACTGGAAGCGTTCTCATCTCCTAGTGAGGAGGTGAAGTCAGCTGCGTCCTACGCACTAGGCAGCATCAGTGTGGGCAATCTTCCCGAATATCTGCCATTTGTCTTGCAAGAGATAACCAGTCAGCCCAAAAGGCAGTACCTTCTGCTTCACTCCCTGAAGGAAATTATTAGCTCTGCATCAGTGGTGGGCCTTAAACCATATGTTGAAAATATCTGGTCCCTGTTACTAAAGCACTGTGAGTGTGCAGAGGAAGGTACCAGAAACGTCGTTGCTGAATGTCTAGGAAAACTCACTCTAATTGACCCAGAAACTCTCCTTCCACGGCTTAAGGGGTATTTGATATCAGGTGAGTATCCAGGTTTTCTTACCTAAAATAATTGATAATTGGTTGCCTTAAAAGATGCCTAATGAGAAAGTTAAGCCATGTCTATATTTTCTTATATGTAAAAGATATATATATGATGAAAAGTAGCACCTTGTAATGCAGTCATACTCAGATGATGTTTTGTTTAGAAGGATAGATCATAATTTTAGATCTGATTCCTCAGCTGACTACATTTTAATGTTACTGTTTTATCTTAAAGTTGGAAAAGATGAAGCTCTTGAATTAATACCAAGAGCTTACTATTACTAGTTGTATTAAAATTGGTGAAAGTATTTAGTTCTGTTGAAAGAGCTCAAAAGAGATTGCAGATTTAGCAGTGTCTACCATACTCAAACAAGTATAAGGTGGTAATAGCTATTCTTTAAAATTTTGCTTTTTAATTAAATGTCTTAGAAAATTTTACAATCTATTTATGGAATTAACCAGTTACCTTGTGAGGGCTAGTTCCTCTATTGCTGCTTTCCCAGGTCCCCTCCTTCACAGAAGAAATGGTTTCTTTTGAAATCTCATGGGATTGTATTTGGTAAAGCGAGTATCCTTTGCTCCTTTAGTATCCTAAAGTGAGCCATAAGAAATACTTTTTTTTTGGCCAAAGAGAACTTTAAGGAATTGAAGGTGCTGATGTTATGTGAAGTGGTCTGAAAATGATGCCCGTGGGCTTTAGTGGACTATACCAACAGTCTTGCAATTTTTTTAAAATTAGGCTCATCATATGCCCGAAGCTCAGTTGTTACAGCTGTGAAGTTTACTATTTCTGATCATCCTCAACCTATCGATCCACTGTTAAAGAACTGTATAGGTAAGTGGAAACAAAGATAAACATACTGATGATTTTGGGGAAAGATAGAATATTAAGGAACTCTGAACTGAGAAGTTTTATTTTTCTTGCTAAGGAATTTAAATGCTTGTAGGTGAATTTAAAAGATTGACAAGAAATACAGGTAAGAAAATAGGATTGTTGACTGTCTGGTCTTATCACTCCAGGGAATTATATTTGGTTATGCTGTACTTGATTAGTTTGAAATTATTACCTGATAATTTTGCAAGTAACTGAAATTAGCAAATGAACCAGCATGTCTTTAGAATCAACTTACATACTGATATCACAGTTTGGCGATGACTAGTTTTAATGAGCAAAAGATACTCGATCTATCTGACCAATAAGTTTCGTCTTGATTGTAAATAAATGTTACTTGCATTCTTGGGGCCTCTGTTTTTGCTCATTGTTTGTAATCCCCCAGCTCCCAAAGAGACTGGTAGAGATGACCCCATAGAAGTTGCAAACAGCCTAAGAACAACAAAAAGGTTGGAGAGTTAATTCCCAGAAGCCTAAGAGGAGATGCCCAGGTGGAACTAGAGCCATCTCCATTTCTACAAAGACAGGAAATAATTTCTAAGAAGGCATATAATTTTGTAACTTCTTGCATTTATTGTTTTCATCATTGTTTTCCCTGGAGTGATAATTGCCTGAAAACCATCAGAACTTAAGTTTGGTGCTTTCCTGAGGATAAGAGAATGGAGGTACCAGCAGGAAGACTAGAGGGACACAGCATAGAAGTTTTACAGCTTCATGCCCTTTGCGGTGCCCCAGAGAACGGGGACGAGCACTTTAAATTTTGTAGTAAGGGATTGCCATTTCAGAAAAAGGAAAGGCGTGTAGAAGTGGATGCTGTTCCTCCATTCCTGCAGGCACGCCTACTGTTGCTTTAATGTGTTCGCTCGCGTTTTGGTGTTGTGCATGGTAGGACAGAGGGAGATGCCTGTGCCGCGTCCCTAGAGGCATCTTTCCAGGTTGGCAGCAGTCGGTGTGCATAAGTGGCACAGTTCTTCTACCAGGTGGTGGTTATCACTGCGTTACCAGCTAGTTCATTATTTGGGTATTTGAATGACAGAACTACCCGGGAAACTCTTTAAAAATGAAAATTCCTACACGAAGGAATGGGGGAGCACTGGTTTAGTCCACAACATCATTTTGTCCATGATAATTGCACTTCTTTAGGTAATTTCCCAAAAACGGATCTACTCTATTCTGGTTACTCTTCTAATCCACCAGTTTAGCAATTATACAGATGGATGGATTAGATTATTTCTGAAGTCACACTACCTTGCAGACTTCTGTCTTCCTTTTTTGTTTAGTGCTGTGCCAGCCTGGGTGTCATCATTGAGTTTACCAGTGTACAACGTCTAAAATCTTTTTTCCTTGTCTTGCAAAATTACTGCATTTCAAACCAACACTCTTTTGTGACCCCTCTGCATTTAGTTTGTATCCCAAGAGACTGCGGATGATAGAATTGGGATCATGTAATGATCAGCAGTTGCTACCTGTGCGTGTCTAGAGTGTCTTAGGTGCTCTGCGACAGATTGTAAATTACTCTGCTCAATACCCCGAGATGTATAATCCTCATTTTATCAGTTAGGAAACAGCGGCTTTTATCTAAAATACTTCCCTGAAGTCAGACATTTCATAAGTGAAATGACTTAGATCACCTTCTGTAATTTCTTCTCTTCATTTGTAAAAAGAAACAGACTTAAATCTGTTTTTAAGGTAGTTAAATGCTGTCTTTGGTATTTGTCCTGTTAGGGTTCAAGTTTCATTCTCTTACACCTTCACACTCTGATAAATTCATGTATTTCTCAGTGACGATTGAAAGAAGAGGTTTTTTGGGGAGCATATTTCTCGGTCATATGATGAATTGTATACCTGTTAACAAACAATATTTCATCTTTATTAGGCAGTGGATTTGTTCTCACTGTGTTCTTCTTATTTTAAGCTTTTCTTAAAATTTTTTTATTTTCAGTGAACTGTAAGGAAAATCTTAAAGGTTGTGAGTCTTTGTCTCTCAGCAGTATCACTTTTCTCTGTGATTGTCCTCTCTATAAAGTATCCGTAAAGTAATGTACCCTCTGTATTGTAGAATCCGAGAGTAGATTATCAATTGAAAGTGTACTCAACTTCTAAAATGGTAGTTTCCCTCTGCCAAAATAAACTTTATGATTCACTTGGATTTCATCAGGTTCTTCATGACCTTCATGGAAGAAATAATAGTGACAGCAACAATAATAAACTAAATCGATTTAGTGTATATTTTATCTTCAGTTTACTGTTATTACGAATTTTTCAGGTGATTTCCTAAAAACTTTGGAAGATCCAGATTTGAATGTAAGAAGAGTAGCCTTGGTCACATTTAATTCAGCAGCACATAACAAGCCATCACTAATAAGGGATCTTTTGGATACTGTTCTTCCACATCTTTATAATGAAACAAAAGTTAGAAAGGAGCTTATAAGAGAGGTAAGTTAGATTACATGGTTTATCTGAGCTTTTTCTCTTACTTTTAAATGTCACATGTGCGCATTCTCTTGTTTTAATAGGTAGAAATGGGTCCATTTAAACACACAGTCGATGATGGTCTGGATATTAGAAAGGCCGCCTTTGAGTGTATGTATACCCTTTTGGACAGTTGTCTTGATAGGCTGGATATCTTTGAATTTCTAAATCATGTTGAAGATGGTTTGAAGGACCATTATGATATTAAGGTAAGGTGTATGACTGTTTATAGAATATTGTAGAACAAAGCTTCGCTTGTTACATCTTTTACCCTTGTAATTTACTCGCCTAAGAGAAAGATTGACTTGTCTGTAAGGTTTCTGAAAGCAACTTATAAACTATAACATGCAGAAATAGTGAGGCATTGTGGCGTCCGGTGATAAACAAGAGAAGTCAAAAGCCCTTTTTATGGAAGGAACAAATTTTAAGAAATGCCGTTGCCAGCTTGCCTTAGTGATGCTCCCTGCCTTGATCTTTCCTTCAAAAGAGGAGTCCAGAGCAGTGTTTGCTGTTCCAGGTATAAAGTCTGGGTTTTTTTGGTGTTGGTCTGTAATTGAAACCGTGGGGGATTTTTTAAGTTTCCCTGTATTGTCTTGATTTTCTTGGGCTGTCTTTGGGGCTCATTTGAATATTTCACCTGAATGATTTTTGTTTTTGAATATAATACACTTATTTGTCAAGAATTTTGTTAGAGAATAGCATAAATATTTTCAGATACACAAAGCAGTCTTAGAAGCAACTAGAGAGGAGTCATTGCTTCTTAGGATTAGAGCATGAACTCTGTTGATAACTTCTCATATCTCTATTTTAAATATGGAAAAATAGGGAAGGTAATTTGAAAAATTTTAAAAATAAATTTATTCTGTCCTTTTAATCAGCTCTACGTTAAGGCCTTTGGCCAGGCAGAGCAAAACTAACTGAACAGAAATTGAGCCATACTAGCAAAACTCTTCCATGTTTCCGTAATAGTAGTGACCTGAACCCCACAAAATTCAGTGAAGAGTGTTTCCAAAAAAGTAATCAGCTGTGTTTTTTTAATTCTATAAATTTATAATCTGAGAGCAAAAGAATGATGGATTATCAGGTTTTGTGTGGATTAATCTGAATAACTGCCCCTCTCCCTCCTAAAAATCTGCTAAAAACTTACTTAAAAGCTTTTTTCCAGTTGAGTTATTTTCTAGTTCAGTGACTTTCAAATCTGGTTGCACATGAGCTTTTTTAAAAATACTGACTCTAAGGCCCTATCCTGGCAAGTTCAGTAGGTAGAAGTCTCTGAGGGTGGGCCAGAGGAAGGGATGTGTTTCAAAAGCTCCACAGGTGGCTGTAGTATGCAGCCAGGATTGAAAACCAGAGATTTAGTTTCGTATTCTAGGACCACGTGATAGTTGAGGTCACTCTAACATGTAACTCAGATAAGGTTTAAAACCAGTTTATGTGAGTCTGAATGGCAGATTACATTAAAATAAAGCTTTCTTCTGCATGGTAGTCATTTTCCTTTTGAAAGATTTGTCAGAATGTGGGATTTTCTTCAGAAAAATATTGCTTAATTTTGTCGATTTTTTTGTTTGTTTTTTGTTTTTCTTTCTTTTTAAATAGATGCTGACATTTTTAATGTTGGTGAGACTCTCTACGCTTTGTCCAAGTGCAGTGCTGCAAAGGTTGGATCGGCTGGTTGAGCCCTTGCGTGCCACATGTACAACTAAGGTAATCATCGATAGGCTTCAGCTTGGGTTCACACTGGGGTAGGATTTCTGGAGTACAGAGATAGCACCCAGTATCTCTGTGTACCCTATTTAGGCTTAAAGTGTTAAAATTTTGTGACTATGAATCCTTTTGTTTTATAAAGTTTATCATTTAAAAGTCAGAAATTCTGCAAGATAAGAACAGTTTTCCTATCGGGCATGGTTGCGCACGCCTGTAATCCCAGCACTCGGGAGGCTGAGCCAGGAGGATCGTTGTGAGTTCGAGACCAGCCTGAGCTACAAAGTGAGCTCAAGGCCAGCCTAAACTGCATAGCAAGACCAAAAAAAAAAAAGGTTTTCCTTTTCATGTATAATTTTTTGAATTAAAATTCCTAGCTTATTTTGTTTCTGGTTTCCAAACTTAATTATACTGGCACCTCATGTAGCAGGTGCTTTAAAACATTAACCTGCTGACTGTGAGTGTTCTATGAAGCTTAGCGCTGTCAGGTGCCACTCTTGTAAACATTTGTTCATTGCTATAACAATATGTTATGTATTTTGAGGTACTGATATGGGATATGATAAAAAGCATGTATTAATTCTAGGTAGGGAAACAGGAGGAATTTCTTTTATGGCCAATAAGGTGAAACAAGGTTTTTTTTTAAATCAGTGTAGTTACATGAATAAAGGCGTGGTGCTGTTGCTGGGTGTTGTTTGAAGAGTGATGAATAGGGTAGCTAGAAGTACAGTTGCGTGGTAAGGGCCAAAGTGGGACTTGTCAATCAGTAAGCCTGAGCTTTGTTCTCTGGTTCTGCCGTGTAGGTCAGATTTTTTATTTTTATAAGGGGCTTTGTGTAATACATGCCCTTGAAAAGATTTACTACTGATTCAAAACGAAGCTTAAAACCAGCTGTGTTTACAATGTGTTGTACCATTTGCACATCAAACCTGGCATTGCTCAGTTTACCAGGAGTTGCTGTGTGCTTAAATTTTGTTCATAGAAGAGCGTATTATAGCATACATACGTGTAATAATATATTGCATATTCTAGCCTGTAATCTAAATTTACTCCATGTTACATACAGGTAAAGGCAAACTCAGTAAAGCAGGAGTTTGAAAAGCAAGATGAATTAAAGCGGTCTGCCATGAGAGCAGTAGCAGCACTGCTGACCATCCCAGAAGCAGAGAAGAGCCCGCTGATGAGTGAATTCCAGTCGCAGATCAGCTCTAACCCTGAGCTGGCAGCCATCTTCGAGAGCATCCAGAAAGATTCGTCATCCACTAATTTGGAGTCAATGGACACTAGTTAGATGTTTGTTAATAGGGGGACCGTTGCCCTTGAGCACACACTGCACTGAATCGACCAGTTAACCATAAGACGCGGAAGGAGAAGTGTCTGAAAGCTCCCAAATGCTCCACTTTCTTTTTCTTCATGGCAGCAGTTTGTTCCGCTTTCTTCCATTATAGTTTTTGTAGCATTTATTTCAAAAAGATGTATTTCCATAATCCTGAGGTTGTAAAACCACTAATGTGTTAGTGGTTAGGACAACATTTAAAGTGGAAACTAAAAGTTAGGGTTTGTGGAATGTGGAGAGAGGGTCCAGTATCTATTTACCCTGTAATGTTTAGGATTAAAATGTTAAACTTTTGTGACCATGAATTTCTTCTTTTTATACATTTTCTCAAAAATCAAAAATTCTTTAAGACGAAAACCATGTTTCTTGTATAACTTTCTCTTTTAGCATCATAATAGATTTTTCGCTGGCAGACAAGAATATCCGTTTTAATTTGTTATATTTCAGAGGGTTTGGCAGTTAAAAAAGATAAAACAACATTTTTTTAACTCTGAGGGTTAATAATATCCCTGTTGCATACACTAATTTTGCATGAGCGAGTTTACAAATATGTATTGTCTGTAAAGCAGCATGTGCAGTTATTCATAGTACAGAAATTTAAATAAGTATTATTAGTGCAATTTTCAGATACTTATTTTTGCACAAAAACTCGTATCTGGAAAGAGGGGAGAGAGGGGAGTAAACTTCTGAAACTTTGGTTTCCTTAATGCCAGTGTGAGCTTGCAGACGTGTTTAGTAAATCAAGTCACCGTAACAGCCATTTTTTTCCTATTACAAATTTTGTTACACATTTAAAGTTTGAATGTTTGAAGTACTCAGTACCCAGTTTTTCTCAGTCACTGTGTGTGTGTTTCCACCGAGAAATTCTTACAGCCAGATTTTTCTTTCCTTCTCTGTGGATGTCTACATTCCTTATGGAAAGATGCATATACTATGTCTGTCTGCTTTTAAATTTTGTTTCTAGGAAAATTCTGCAGCCAGCTGTCAGGTTTGTTAATACTTCCTTTTAGTTGAGTTTTTCTTATCTCTTGTAGAACAAATTTACATGCTATATTTGGTAAGTGTTTACTGCTTTTCCTGATTAAGGGATCTGTGCTGAGGGACAAAGCTTTTGCAGTACCTTCTGTTATAGTTGAAATTTATTTAAGATAACTTCGAGTGAGCTCATTTCACACTGTAGCCTCGTCCTTCAAATTCGTGGTGCTCCTGTAATAGTAAGAACTAACTTCTGAAATAAAAGGCATCTCCTAATGCTGTGCAGGCATAGTTTACATGTGTGAACGGAGGCAGTTGTTAAATTGAGTGACCAATTTCAAGCAGTCAGATATTTGAAAGCTGTACCTTTTAGTTTTGAAACTGTGAATTAGAAATATTTTCCGGCTATATTATTTACCTGCTTTAACATCTGAATATGCGGTGGTTTTAATAACATACTGTGGTTTTAGTTTAAGGACTTGATTTTGAATGTTCAGATGATAACACAGAAATGGCTACTAGTGAGGCTTTTATTTAGTACTTTGACATGGAATATAGTTATATGAAGTTAGTGCCATTTAGAAATAGGGCACTTGATAATCCTATACCATAATTTGCATAAAACTAATAGAAATTTATTTTGAGATGTTAGTATATATGTACCATACATTGCTGTGGTATAGATGTTGTGGCTATGTTGAAGTTTTTGATTATGGTTTCACAATAAATTATAATACTGTAGGCTCTAGGACTGAACAGGAGACTGACATACCTATGTTGTGTGAGTGTCTTAGTTAAGTGCCTAAAATTAAGTTGAAATTATTTTTCCCATGTTTTTAACATCCAGCATACATGTCATTTTTATTTTTACTTTTTGAGTATTGCAAGACAGCTCTTTTTGACATAGATAAAATGCTTATACTGGAGAAACAGAGATAGCTGTTACAGTCTCGGTGTTAACCTGCGTGTGTATTCTCATACGTAACAAAATTAGTAACAAAGGGAGTGTTCATAATTTTAAATGCAGTCATTCTTATTAACCCCGTACTTGTAATGGTGATATGGTCTGGATACTGGCGTGTAATTAGCAAAGTCTAGTGAGGTGTGGAGTCTAGATGTATTCTACACTCATACTGCTTACTGGAAATGTTAGGAAGTTCTGCTTAAGAATCTCCATTCCTTATTGTAAGTCTGAAAGTTGGGTTGTGAGAGTAAACTGTTTGCCAATTTTTGTGAGGACATTTAAATTCGTTTTAGAGTCTCTTTTTTTCTTCCTTTTTTTTTTTTTTTTTGTTTTTTTTAAAGAAAGCTCAATATGGGACTGAATTTTGAGTTTAGGTCATCTTCCACAATTAGGGCGGAAAAGAATTTTGGTATAGTAGGGCCTTGCCTAAAAAGTTACAGAATAAGGAGCACTGAACGGTAATTTTTTAAATGATGATCGTGTGTTTTATTAACGATCTCTGAAAGCTACCTAACCATCAGCAACCCAAGTTCTTGAAAGTTGAAGTATGATGACTTCATCAAATATTTGAGTAGTTACGTAAGTTTTATGTAATCATGATTAAACAACCAAGCTAATCTTTTTATACTTTTCTTAGGTTAGTAAAAAAAATAACGTAGGGGCATACTTAATTGACCAGTTCTGTCTGATGTTCTCATGTCTTTATATTCAGCTCAGCCTCAGACATGCAAATATGATCATATAATCATGATTGAAATGCAGAATGTATTATACAAAATCTTGAGTCACTGAAGAATTCAGTTAACTTGTTAAGCCTTTTAAAGCTCTAGTCACATGACAAAGTATAAAGTAATGCTTTGTAACGGAAATACTCTGCCCACATTTGTATTAGAAATCTCAATTGTTAAATATTACTTGCTAGCTGAGGATTTATCTCAGCAGCACAGCACCTGCCTAGAAAGCACAAGGTCCTCAGTTCAATTCTTGGTACAAAAAAAAAAAAAAAAATTACTTGCTAATCTGTAGATATTTAAATATTACAAAATTGTGAAATTTTAGCCAGTAAGATTTGGATTCTAGTTCTATTTTAATTTGAATCCTAATTTTCAAACCGTTGCCATCCCAGATGCGTGCCATTTTTTGAAATCTTACTGAATGGTCTGTGGAATGGAAAGACAACATAGTAAGGAGTCACATAGTTTGGAAGATGCGTATTCTGGTTTTAGCTGATTTTCCCAGTTAAAAGTATAAAATTCTTCTTTTGTACTTTGGTTTGTAAAAAATGGAACACAGTGGAAGTATTTGGTCCCAAGTTACAAAAAACTCATCAGATAAAGCTTTTTCTTCATATTTTTCCTTTGCATGTTTTGAGCAAGATCTTTCAACAACATGTTTTGCTGTTTGTAATATAAAAGCTAGCTCTCAATCCGGAGTGGGATTTGTGTTTTCATAGGGAATTTAAAAAGCCAACTTAATTAAAATTACCAGGGAGCTAATGCATATAATTATACTTTGTTGAATCCTGTAATACCGTGTGTCAGGTTTCAGAACGATTTTTAATAGAAGAAACCTGTTCTTGGAATCTTAATATCCTACCCTTCATACCTTTAAATTCTAGTCTTCTGTGATGAGTTATTTTGCTGAGTTCATTAGAAAATTACTTGAAATTCTTTGCAGATTAAAGATAATGAAATTAATGTATTTACCATCGTTAGTAACAGTTGATGTACATTGAGTGATTCTATTCTGGAATGCGCTCAAAAAATGTATAACTGTACTTTGAAACTGGTTAATTGTACAGTACGAGGATGGCCCTGTGCAAAAAAAGCTATTTTACTTGTGTACTTCAACATGACAAAACGCCAGTTGCTTACTTAGGTAAGGCCAGCTAAGCGTGTATGTGCAGCTAGTTTACATATACTCTTGTATAGCATTTTCCAAAGACATGTATGTGTATGCTTGCACTCCTGACCATACCATGAATTAAGTCAGGTTTTCCTAAGAGATCTGGGAATAAACTCCTGGTTCTGTATTCTCAAAGTAAAATTTACGTTTTCCTTGGAAATTTATGCTTCAGTAGAAAAATTCATGTACATTATTTTGGATCAAGAAGGCGTTATTGACATTTTTGGACTGGGCTTTTTGTTACTTTTTTTTGTGGTGGGGCTGCTGTCACATGCATGATAGGGTACTACCAACATCCCTGGCCTCCGCCCACTGGATGCCAGTAGTATCACTGTTACTTGATCACATCAGCCGGCACAGCCTTCAGACATTTTTAGATGGCCCCATGTGAGGGGAGATGGGTATTGCCACAATTGAACATGACTGCTTTTGAGAATTTTGTTTTTAGCAGCTATACCCAACTGAGATTCTATATAGCCATTTCTTTGGAGAAGGTAAATAAATTTCATTTATATAGGCAAGTTCTCGGACAATCTTATTGTGTTAGTTTCCATTCTTAATCATATTTACCCCAATTATCTATTTTCCTCCTCCAGTTAATTAAAACTCATGATTTAGTGAAAATGGGTTTCCACCCTATACCGCATCATCTGATCTACCTGGATGGTCTTTAGTAAATCCCTTAACTTGTTCTACTGTAGCTGGAAAATGACTTTCTGCATACTTCATAGAGATACTGTTAGAAAGGGGAGTATAAGACAGTTCAAATGCTTTGAAACCAATGTACTGCTTAAAAGCTCGGAGCAGTAGCCATAAGCAACCAGTGCCCTTGAGTTCTAATGAAGCCTGGGTAAGTGGATTTGCAAAATTACTAATACATGAGACGAGTTTGTATATTCATTTACTTTCTTGCACGAAAGACTTGTTTCCCAGTATGGGCATTTTCTTGTTGAGCTTTCTACCAAATGGTGATACTTTGTTCCAAAACATTTTTGAGAACAACTGTTAAAAGCTGATGATAGCTGGTTTTTTTGTTTTTTAGGATTAGATTGTGATTGGCCACGTACTTCTATGCATGTATGTGTGGGTTCTTAAACACGGTAATGATAGTAGACAAATGGCCAGAAACCACAGATTGTACCTTCTGAAAAAAAGAGTTTTGAATGTATAGCCTTTAGGGTTTCTAAAGTGTCAGTCCTACTTGGGCAGAAATGACATAATCAAAGTTAATTATCTTTTACATATTAAATGTTAACGAGGCTAATTGTTCAGGAGTTTAAATCTATTCTGCTGGCAAATTAAGGCTGGATTCAGGAACAGGCTGTGATTTAGAACGTAAAAGGGAGAGTGTTCAGGTGGGAAGGGCGGAGAATAGGAACCTTACGAAAGCGTAGAAGCCGGGTAGTGGTGCAGTCAGGTTGCGGTTGTTGGAAGGTAAGCTGCCCTGTAGGTAGCAGTCAGGAAGACAGGCACTGTGGTGAGTTGGAAGGTTACTGTGGTCACCCAGGTGAAAGAATGAGTGATAAGTGGAGCCAGGGTGTCCAGCACAAGCAGGGCAGCGTTTCACGAGTGACGGGTTTTTGGAAGTACATGAAGTCATGCTGCAGTACAAACAGTTCCCAGACAGATGGGTTTAGAATGAGATTGTTGGGTTCTGAGTGTCCGTGGTGGCGAGGAGGGAAGGACGTGTGTCATATCTCGCCTGGGGTGCTGATAGCGAGGCACGCAGCGCTGCTGGCCGCTGGCAGAGGGGGCGTGGGCAGTGGAGCACGGCTGGCTCTGAGGGCCTTGCCCTGAAAGGCCGCACAGTGCTGATCGCACTAGGTGGAGGAGCACGTTGTGGCGGCAGTGGTGAGACTGCGGTGCTCGCCGTTGAGCTGGGGTGAGATTCTTAGGAGAGGCAAGGGACAAACCAAGTTGCAGGCACGAGCAGCGAATTCCATCGCGCTGTTCTCACGAGTTACTTTAAACTAGTCTGTAGCTCTTCTCCCCCCTTCCTCCGTCTTTTCTTCACTGTTGTCTACAACCACCTTCACCATTTCCAGAGTAAGTTCTGCTCCCTTGTGAGCAGCGGCAAGTAAGCCTGTGGGAGATGGATCGTCCACCCCACGCGCCTTTTTAACATGTTTCAGCTGCTTTTCCAAACAAAAGCAGCAGTCTCCGAGTGCCAGCACTTTAGGTGTTTTCTGACCTGTACTTAGATAACCCCCACTTAAGATTCTAGCCTCTGTTTTTGCTTGTAGCAGTCTTACGACCCTGGTTTTTTTTTGTACATTGACAAACTATTTGAATACTGTTATCACTCCTACCTTAAAGCGTCGTTGGCTTCTAGCGCACTACTTTCTCGTAGGCGTTTCTGTATACTTGTGAGGCCTTTGCGTTTTAAGTTTCCTTAAACATTGCTCACCAGGTTGTTCAGTCCGTATACCTGCTCATTGTGTAATTGGGGGGGGGTCATGGTGCGTTCTCAAGGCTTGCATACTGTCGATGTCTGCATCTGTATAACCCAGTCTTTGTGTGTCATAGACTCATGTCCGGCCCCCTGCTGGACATCTCAGAAAGGTACCTCAGACCCTGTGGAGCTGACTTCCCCTCTTCCCCTCTTTTTCCTTGTCTTTGTGTCTGCTGATGTCACCCATGTACTCATCCTCAAGCTGGAAATCAGAGCTTCAGGTAGCATGGATGTGGAGGCGGAGCAGGATGGACGGGAATTCTGTTGCTAGATACACACGAGTTTGAGTCTTAGCTGACATTAATGACTTAACCTCAGTTTCCTTGTCTGTAATGTGGGGGGAAATTGTTAGCTACCTTAGTAACTACCACATAGTTACTGCGAGGATTAATATATGAATTGCTTAAAACTATCTAGTATATACTAACTGCATTGTAATTGTAACTCTTGGTAGCTTTCTGTCAGTTTTATCTAACAGCTTTCAGTCCTGCTCTGTGCTGTAACTCCTTTCCTCCTTATCTGCTGAACTGCTGCAAATGCCTCCTAATTGTTACTTCTGTGTTTCTTCATTCTGCAGACTAATTTGTTACATACTTGACTAGATGCTGCCCTGGCAACAGACAGGTGAGACTGTACTTGGTATCAAGAAGCTGCTGGTTCCCAGGAAAAGACTGACATGAGGAAGCACCTAAACTTCTGCCCTGCAAAAAGTACACAATTCATAGAGGAGATGAACCAGTGAGAAATGTTATGAAGTGTGATTAAAAAGATAGGATATTTTAAAAAATTACTCCAGTGAAAGATAAACCACCTCAAAATACTCCCTGTTCAAACACATGTACCGTGCCTTGCCACTTTTTGAAGCAGTCGTGGAACCCTCCTTTTGTGTCTTTAGTTGCACTGTTGTGGCTGCCTCCACCCTGAATCCATTCAGTGTTCTCTCTTTCCTGTTGCTTTTGCCTGGGGAAGGGCCGGACCTGGACTGATGAGGGCTCTGAAGGAAGTGCGTGAGAGCAGCTGCGTTTCTGCAAGACTGCCTTTCCGCTGAACGGCGCTTGGGGGCGGGGTTCATACTTTTTAAAGTGGCCAGAATGGTGAGGTGTGTTAGAAGCAACGAGTATTTTGAGGAAGATTAATGAGAAGTCTTTAATAAGTTCTTTAAAAATGTAAGCACATAACTCTGTGATCAAGTTGTGTTCCGTAGAAGAATGGTTTCAAGTAACTGTATAACCGTCTCCTGGAGGACTTCTTAAAATAGGTCTCGAGTCCCTATCCCCAGAGTTCTGGTTTAGTGCAGTGCAGGAGGAACCAGTAATTCACATGTCTAGTGAGTTCTAGGTCCTGATGCTGCCTACCAAGATAACACTTGGGAAGCCACTGCGTTTAGAAAGTTTTCAGTCCTGAATTCTCCTACGTAAAATACACAGTGGTCCTGACCACTTGGCCTCTGTACTACATCCTTCAGTGGCTCCCTTTTAACCACAGGATGAGTAAAAGCTATACATCTGATTCCTGTCTGCCCCTCACCATTTGCCACACGTAGGATGGACGTGTATACTTGGCACCTATAAAATAGGTCCCTCGGTCACAGTGCCATTTCTGCCTTCACTCCTGCTCCAGTGTTCAGGGTATGCCTCTTGCTTACAATGCCTGGCGTTCCCTTTTGCTTGCCTGGCTTCTCCTCTCGCAGACTGAGTCAAGGACTGGAAGAAGACTTGCATGCTGCTGAGTGATGGGATAATCTGAGGGACAGCTTCCATGTGTGTAGTCTCGCCTTACTCCCAAGCAAATTTGTTTCAAAAGCCCCTCTCTGTTAATTGTTGCTCTGCTTTCTCCTTTAGAGTTTTGTTAGAACTTTTGAAATTCTTGGACCTTCCCTCTTGCTCTGTATATTAATTTGGACTTAACTCCTTTTATAGGTGTTTACTGTTAATTTCAGTAGAACTTTGATCTTGAGTGAAATACAAGCATATGAGGTTTGTCTGCTATCTTGTAGCTTCTTAGTCTTCTCATGATTTAATGAGGAACATTGCAGTATAGCTGCTGGGATTTAAACCTAGGTTTAAATTTTCCAGAATTTAAACCTGCTTTCAAACCAGTTCTTGGATGTGGGACTTCGGGCAAATTATTACCTGCTGCCTTCAGGTCTGTTTTCCCATTAGTAAAATGAAGTTACATGTACCAGCCTCAAGGGATTGCAAGAAGGTCAGTACACCCACATTGAGTATATAGTAAGTACAGGTACTCAAAAAGTACATTAGAAATACATTTATTCATGAATGATTACACATAGAAGCTTGCTTGTCCACTCACTAGATTTTTTTTTTTTTTTTTTTATGTTATTCTGTTGCTGATTACTTGGTCTTTACAAAGATAGGGAGAGGGATGTAATGAAGAGTAGTTTGAGGGGAATATTTTTACCTTCCTTTGAAAATCCTAAGAGGCTTAACATTAGAAATTACGAGAGTGTAATTGATTAATAAGTTGAAGCAGTAAAAGTATAAAGACATATGAACAAAAAATAGTATCCTAGATAGTGCAACATTAATTCAATGTCATCTAAAGTCAGAAACTAAACATTTTATATATAGAGATATAGATCTATATCTATATAGATCTATATCTAGCATTACATAACACTGTCTTCAAGGTTTTAAGAATGAAAAAGGATAACATGAATTAGAAAATAAAACCTTTTTTGGTAGATGACATACATCTCAGACACCAAGAGAATTTTCAGTTGATAAGAGAATTTGCTAAGGTGGATTCTCTTAGAGGAAGATTCTTTTTCCAGAAGAGTCTCTTAGGGTACAGTAGTGAGTAGAGCTGTTCTTGGACTCTACATTCTAGAGCTTCGACCTGATTCTCATGATCTCACTAAGTACAGTATAAATAAAGATGTATGTGGTGGGACAAAATATGTGACACACAGCATAAAGGAAGAGGGATGTATTTGACTTACAGTTTCAGAGAGCTCAGTTGGTGGTCATCTAGCTTCAAGGTGGAAATGGCATGGTGGAAGGACCTGGCAGGGGAAAGCTGCTCAACCCGTGGTGGCCAGGAAGCAGAGAGCAGGAAGGACAACTTGTAGGTCATGCCCCCGTTGACTCACCTCTTCCGATCTTGTCCTACCTCCTAATAGCTCATTCAGCTATGAGAATACCAATGGACCAATTCACTAACGGGTGTAGTACCCCCATGGTCAAAACACCTAAAAGCCACAACTCCACGTACGTGAGACTTAAGGGACATTTGAGATCTAAACACAACAGCTTGCCATTTTATCCAATATTCATTTCGAGAAATGTGTGGTCCTCACAGTGAAACAACACCTACAAATCAAAGTACCTCTGCTGCCACATGTCACATGAATTTGAATCGGCTGACCTGGATTAACCACAGTTTCCTTGGCTATAGCATGGGGAAAAATTATTAGCTACCTCATACAGTTATTGTTAATAGGAATACTTGAATCACTTAAAAGTACCTGGTACATGCTGAGCTGAAAAGTGGTAAGATTGCCACCTCCAAGGTCCTCCAAAGTTAACCAAGGCTTTATGTTCTGAATCAGTTTTTTTTTTGAGTAATAAGGTAAAGTTTATGTTTTGTGGATTAAAATAGGCACTTCTATGGAACGTGAAGACATCACCCAGTTTGAAAGGAGAACGTTTGACAAATGAGAAGTGGGTTATAGAGTATGCGTTGGGGGAGTACAGTTGAGGGTGGGGAAAAGGGTGGGACTTTGTGTTACTGGGAAAAATGGCAATAGGGCGTGTATTCATGATTGGTGGGGAGAAATTGGTGTTCCTGCACAAGGCCCAGGGTTCTGAATGGGACTGTCGTCTGCTCTATAAGTCTGATTTAAGGGGTTTGTGGAAGAGCCTTTAGCTTTTGAGGAGAATGGACATGAATTTGGACAGCGGGCATCTCAGTGGTGAGGAAGAGTGAGGAAGACCCAGTCCTTGGACTTGCTTGTCCCACTCCCCACTAATCAAATGGAGATTGAGTTTCGAGCTACTTTAAGTAGTGGAGTTATGAGATTTAATTTTATGAAAAACGTTTTGAGTGTGTTCTAATTTCCTGAGCATGTGCCATGTGATTGGAGAAAGAAGCAGTATTAAAGGGAAGCAACTGCAGCCTTGCTGAAATTTGTGGAAGAGGTTAATTTGTTTTTAATTTCAGGGAGAAATACAGAGCGTAGAATTTGTCAGTGAATTACTAAAAAGTAAATGTGCCCGTGTGACCATCACCTTGGCCAAGAAAGAGGAACCTACTAACGCCCTTGTTGATCTCCTGCTGCTGCTCTTCACTTCGTCCTGCTAACATGGGGCACTGGGGCTCTCTTATCTGCATTCCCTCTTCTGGTGGGCTCATCAACCCCTAAGGATTGAAATATTTATGGATTGATGACTGTCAAGTGAATGTCTCTAGTCAGTAAATATTTTTCTCCTGAACTTGAGCCCGGCATGTACAGCTGCCTGCTCTACTTAGACAGCTCAGTAAGCTTCTCAAGCTTGATAGAGCCAGAGCTGACCTCCCGGCTGTCCACCTTATGACTCTGCCCATGGTGTCCTTAATAGCCTCACCCTTCCAATGACTCAAGTCCAGAGATACCAAGTTATTTATTTATCTGCCTGTCTATCTATCTATTGGGTGACACTAAGAGTGGAACCCATGGTTTTTGTACCACGCTACCTCCCCAACTACCTCCCCAATTTTTTTTTTTATTACTTTGAGACAGAGTCTCACTAGGTCGCTTGCCCAGGCTGGGCCTGAATTTGTGATCCTCCTGCATCAGCTTCCTAGGGTGCTGGGATTACCGACCTGCACTACCGTGCCCATCTTCAAATCATTCTTGATGCCTCCTTTTTTTTTTTTTTAAAGTGCAGTTTATGAAGAAATCCTATTTGCTTTGTTCTAAAAATCACCAATAGCTCTGAATAGTTTTAGGCATCTCTGATGCTATCGGTGTAGGGTGGTTTATAATAATCTCTGGCATGCCTGCATTGTTTTAACAACTATCTTTGATATGTCTTCACTTGCTTTTTTACTAATCTCAACAGACCAATCAGAGGGTCCTGCTAGAAAATAAGTGACTGTGCCATCCCATAATCACAACCCTCCACTGGCGAACTCTGCATTCAGTCTGTAAGGCTGTGTGTTCTAGTCCAACCTCTTCGCTGTTGCTTGATCACACCAGGCATAACTCAGCTTCACACGTGTGCACTGGCTCTCCCGCTAGCCGATTACAGTCATTCCCAGACGTCCACAAGGCTTCTTCCTTCTGCTTTTGTAAATGTGTGCTCAGTTTTACTCAGATGTTTATTCATTGATCTTGTCCCGCTCTGTCCCCTTTAAGCCTCACTCTTCCTTGCAGTAGCCTTTGTCTCCTTCACATGTGTAATACGACCTATGTCACCTGTAAACAAACTGCGAGCAGGCAGGGATTTTATCTGTGAACTTGTTATTACATCACTGACGTGTAAGAAGCACACGGTCTGCACTCAGTAAATCTTGGGAGAGTATAAATGAGCAGGTGAGTAAATAAACGAAAGACTAATCCCCTATTTCAAAGTACACCACATGAGGTTGGCAGCAGTCTGACCTTTGCATGTAGTTGAGAATAACTTTAGTGGCGGAAGTATTGTGACAGTTTTACTCTAGGCTGCTGTCTTTACATTGGAAATTTTTATTTAATTCTTAATTATTCATTTGAATCAGTAATACATGCATGGTAGAAAATGCGAAATACTTTAGAAAGGGTATGTGATAAAGCAAATTTTTCTTCTGTCTTCTAGTTTCACGTCCTCTTAAGGCATTACACTTAAATTCTTTGGGTATCCTTATAGAAATTGTTCAAGTATACACAAACATTTGTAGACATCCTTTTCTACCTAAATAGCAACACACTTTCCCTAACTTTTGTATAATTTCATAATGAAGCTTGGAGAATCTTGTGTGCTAGTGATTCATTTTTTAATGTACTCTAATATTCCCTGGCACTGATGTCTAATTTACATAGTCCTACATTGAAGTTGTTTCATATATATATTATCATTTCAAGCAATTCTGCAATAAATATTCTTCCACCAGTGACATACAGACATTTTGATGTGGCCCAAACAAGAAAGAAAAAACATGTTTAACTTTTAGGTTTAAATTTTTAAATAAGTAATTTGTAAATCGTATGTTCTTTTCTTTCCTTTGTGGTTTGTTTTGACCATAGTAAAATATCCTCATGAGTACAAGACCCAGAATTCCTCTAAAATGTTTTTGGGAGATAGAATTGGGAATTCCTTAGAAGTTTACACAATTTAACAGACTTAAAATACATTTAATGGTAGTAATAATATATACTATTAAAAAATTCAGACGGGTCTCTGTAGTCCACTTTCAGTTCATGGATGCAGTAAGGACAGTGTCTTTTTCTGTACCTTATTTGGTGACAAAATATTTACATTTTTGACACCATCACTTTGATTCCAGTGTGTCAAAGTGTCTGTGTCAGAATGACCTGCTTTGTGGAGTCACTGTCCCAAGATTCTGTGTCTGTGTCTTCCATTCCCTTTTGCTGTCTAGTCAGACCGTGCCCCTGTGCACCCCCCATTCTTGCCCGCCACTACAACCCCACAGGGACGTTTCCCTCTGACTTTCCCTAACATGATAAAGTAAGAAGCTATATTTTTCGATTAAAATTTTCAGTTTGAAGATGTGTTAGAGTGCTGTTATGTACGTTTGGTGGTGGGGAGTTGTGGTGGAAGATAATAGTTTTCACATGTTTACTCTGATTCTTCTCTTGATAATTCTGCTTCTGTGGATTTGATGCCCTTTCTGAGAAATGATTTGTGGGCACTGAAAGTTTACTGAACACCTGAATCCTCAGCAGACATAAAGTATAAAAGGGACCTGGGTCTTTCATGTTGTTGACTGTAATAATAGTTTTAGGCGTAGGAATATGAGAATTAACAATGACTCTAACTGTGAAGGAGCTGAAGCATTTAATAGGAATACAAAGGTGCTTTCTCCAGAAATAATCATCTGAAATGCCATTCAATGTTACGTTACCTCTTGGAATTAATCTGATATTTATACTATTGACACTGGGAAAAATAATGTTATTTAATATGATATGGTTGGTATTTAAAAGTCAATGTAAAAGAATGTTTTCTATATATAGGAAATCATGATTACTTAAGGTACACCTGGTATAGATTTATAGAATATGAGATAGGAGTCAGATCTATTTGCCCTGTAATGTTTAGGACCGTTTGTGGTTCCATACACATTTTAGTATCCTTTTTTCTATTTCTGTGAAAAAATGTTGGAATCTTGATAGGGATTGTATTTAATCTGTAGATAACTTTGGGATAATATGGGCATTTTAATATTACTTGTTCTAATCCATGAGCAATGGATAGCTTTCTATTTTATTTGAATCTTCTATAACTTCTTTATAAATACTTGCTAGTTTTCAATATGTAGATCTTTTACTTCTTTGGTTAGCTTTGTTCCTTAGTATTTAAAATTTTGATGCTATTTTAAAGAATTGTTTTCTTGATTTCTTTAAATTTTTTTGAGGAGTCTTCTGGGATTTCTTTACAGACATGTCATCTGCAAAGACATTGTTACTTTATTTTTTTCTATTTGAGGGTCTTTTTTTTTCCCTTGCCATGGCTAGGACTTCTGTTATTATATTGATTAAAAGCAGCAAAAGTGGACATTCTTGTCTTGTTCCTGGCTTTACAGGAAAAGCTTTCAATCACAAGCAACTGATTCTACCAAGAACTAGTTAATTTGGTAGAAAATCCAAACATCAAATGAGATTGCAGCTGCTACTCATATTTCAGCCCGGTGACCTGAGGAGCGTGCCTAGCTAGCCTACACCTGAGTGTCAGCCACACGGAAGCTGAAGTAATGAGTGTGTGTTGTCTCAAGCTACTAATTTTCAGCAATTCATTAATGCAGCAATAAAAATAATATGCAGACCTGTCATGCTTCATATTTTATTACATTTTATTATTTTAAAGACAAAAGAAAACAAAATAACAACAACCAAGACAAAACAAAACGACATTAAAAACAAAAAATGATACAGAATTTTAAAACAAGGTGATAGGAAGTTAACAATGGTTGTTATATTACATATTGTTATCTTCAAGGAAGTTGCTCAGATTACCAGATGTAAGAATGCAAGATTGATCAAACCATTAAAAAGAATAAAAAATAATCTAAAAAACATCAAAAATTATAGTTTTCACTAATCAAGATAGTAAGGATTCAACAATGGATGCTATATTGCATATTGTTCTCTTCTTGTTCAGATTACCAGATACAAGCATGCAAAATTCGTCAGAAAAAGAAAAATTTAAGCATTAACTGTTACTTTCAATAAACCAATAGACATCAGCAGTACAATTATCCCAGCTATCCTTGTATTTCCATATATATTTTTCCCATCTTTTGTCCTTTCCGTCATCCCAGTTCTTCCTTCCTTTGAGCAGTGTCTTTCCCTTTCACAATATCTATTGTACCTTTTAGATTTTATTTACTTTTCCAGACTCATACACCAGGAAGACAATACAGTGTTCACACATGCAGGTCTGATTTATTTCACTTATGAGTATGGTCTCAAGTTGCATATTTTCTGATAAAAGCAACAAGTTTGTCTTTTTTATAGCTGAGTAATACTCCATTGTGTAAAAATATCACATCTTTTTTACACGTTCCTCAGTTGATGAATATTTGGGTTCTTTCCAAGATTTAGCTATAACAAATTGCACTGCTATAAACATGGGTGCACATATATTGCTGTGCTTTGATGTTTTCAATTCTTCTGAAAAAAATACCCAGAAAGGGAGTAGCTAGGTTGAATGGGACCTCTAATCCTAGTTTTCTGAGAAATCTCCACACTGTATACCCAGTCTACACTCTCACCAGTAGTGGAGAAGGGTTCCCCCACCCCTGCAGTCCCTCGAGCATTGTTATTGGTTGACTTCTTGATGATGGCCATTCTTTCTGGAGTGAAATGGAATCTCAGTGTTGTTTTAATTTGCATTTCTCGAATGACCAGTGATGTTAAACATTTTTTCGTATGTTTATTTGCCATTTGTATTTCTTCATCTGAGAAGTCTGTCCATCTCAGATGCCCATTTTATAATTGGGTCTTTGAGTTTTGGGGGTCTGACTTTTGTAATTCTTTAAATAGTCTAGATAGAAGTCCTTTGTCTCAGGGTCAGCTGGCTAAAATTCTTCCCCAATTCATGGGTTTTCTTTTTACTCTGTTGATTTCTTTTGATGCACAAAATCTTTTAAATAAGATGAGATCCCAGTTGTTCATTCGTTGAAGTATTTCCCATGCAGTTTGGTTTTTGTTCATGAACTCTCTGCCTACCCTATGTCATTAAGATTTCTACCTAATTTCTCCTCCAGTAGATTTAGTGTTTCTGTTTTAATATTTAGATCTTTGATCCCTTTTGACTTCAGTTTAGTGCATGGTGACAGACATGGGTCTAATTTTAGTCTTTGGCATGTGGAAAGCCAGTTTTTCAGCACCATTTATTAAAGAGGCTATCTTTCTTCCAGTGAACATGTTTGATCCCTTTGTCAAAGATAAGGTGGCTGAATGTGGTTGCAGTTCTGTCTGCCTCTTCTAATCTGTTCCATTGATCCTCAGGTCTGATTTTTGCCAGTACCATGCTGATTTTATCACAGTAGCTTTGTAGTATAATTTGAAGGCAGTCATTGTGATTCCTCCTGCCTTATCTTAGTTGCTCAGGATTGCTTTTGCTCTTCTAGGTCTCTTCTGGTTCCAGATGAATTTTAGTAATGTTTTCTCTAGATCTGTAAGGTATACTAATGGTATTTTAATTGGGATTGCTTGAATCTCCATAACAATTTTAAGAATATAGCCATTTTCACAATGTTGGTTCTTCCTATCCATGAGCAAGGAATATTTTTCCATTTTCTGAAATCCTCTTCAATCTCTTTTTTCATAGCACTATAATTTTCACTGTATAGATATTTTATTTCCTTTGTTACATTGATTCCTAAGTATTCCATTTATTTAGATTCTATTATGAAAGTTGTAGTTTCCCTAATTTCTCTCTCAGTGTGTTTGTTGTTTGTGTATAGGAATGGTAGTGATTTCTCAGTGTTGACTTTGTATCCAGGTACACTACTAAATTTGTTTATTAATTCTAGGAGCTTTTTGGTGTAGTTTTGGGATATTCCATGTAGAGTATCATGTCATCTGTAAATAATGATAATTTCACTTCTTCCTTTCCAATCCTTATTCTTTCTATTTCTCTCTCTTGTCTAATTGCTTTGGATAATATTTCCAGAATTATATTGTATAGCAGTGGTGACAGTGGACATCCTTGTCTTGTTCCTGATTTTAAAATGGAAGCTTTCAATTTTTGACCATTTAGTATGATGTTGGCTGTTGGTTTGTCATAGATAGCTTTTATCAGATTGAGGTACAGACCATCCATTCTAATATTCTGTAGGGTTTTTATCATGAATGAGTGTTGGACTTTATCAAAAGCTTTTTCTGCATTGATGGAGATGATCATGTGATTTTTGTCTCTGGCTTTGTTGATATAGTGTATTACATTTATTGATTTGCATATGTTGAACCATCCCTGCATTCTTGGATAAATCCCACCTGGTCATGGTATATAATCTCAGTGATTTGTTGAATTCTGTTTGCTTGTATCTTATTGAGGATTTTTGCATCTATGTTCATTAGGGAGATTGGCCTGTAGTTCTCTTTCTTGGTTGGGTCTTTCTCTGTCTTCTGTATCAGGATAATACTTGCCCCCAGGAATGAATTAGGGAGAACGGCTTCCCTTTCTAGTTCATTAAAGAGTTTGAGAAGAATTGGTATTAAATCTTCTCTAAATTTCTTGCAGAATTCAGCTGTGAATCCATCACAACCTGGGCTTTTCTTTGTTGGTTAGTTTTAAATTACATTTTCAATTTCATTGATGTTGGGTTATTCAGAATTTTTATATGTTCTTGATTTAACTTTGGTAATTCATGTGTATCTAGTAATCTGTCCATTTGTTCTGTGTTCTCAGTTCTGGTAGAGTAAAGATTTTTGAAGTAAGTATTGGTGATCTTTTGAATTTCTATAGAGTCTGTAGTGATTTTACCCTTTTCATCCCTTATTGCATGAATTTGAGCTTTTTGTTTCCTTTTTTGATAAGTTTGGCTATGGGCTTATCAATTTTTATTTATTCTTCCAAAGAACTCTCTTTGATTCATTAAGTTTTTGTATTGTTTTCTTTGTCTCCATTGCATTAATTTCTTCTCTGATATTATATTTTCCTGCCTTCTTTGGGCTTTGGGCTCCACTTGCTGTTCTTTTTCTAGAAGCTTGAGGTGCAGCATAAGGTTGTTTTTTTGTGCTTATTCTGTTTTCCTGATGTGGGAATCCACTGCTATAAATTTCCCGTTTAGGACTGCTTTCATTGCACCCCACAGGTTCCAGTAAGTTGTATCTGGATTTTCATTTGATTGTAAATATTGTTTGATTTCTTCTTTAATTTCATCTGTTAGCAATTGGTTGTTCTTGGTGGTGTCATTTAATTTCCATGTGTTCATGGAGTTTTTGCAATTTTTGTCAGTAATTTCCAGTTCTGTTGTACTATCATCAGACAGTATGCATGGGATAATTTCAATTCTTTTGCTACTTAAGCATGTTCTATGTGCTAGTATGTGGTCTATGTTGGTGAATGACCCATGTGGAGCTGAGAAGAATGTGTAGTTTGATGTTGTTGGGTGGAACACTCTGTAACAATCTACTGAGTCCATTTGTTCATAAGTTTGTTTTTGTTCTGTTATTTCTTTGCTGATTATTTGCCTAGTTGATCTATCTCTTTGTGACAATGTGGTGTTAAAGTCCTTTATTACAATCGTGTTGTTGCTTTTTTGATTTTTCATGTCTGTTAATATTTGGCTTATATAGTTGGGTGTTCCCATATTTGGTGCATATGTATTTATGAGGGTTATCTCTTCCTCTTGCACTTTACCCTAAAGTGACCTTCTTTACTGCCTTTGATCATTCTTAGTTTGAAGTTCACATTGTCTGCTAATGGAGTAGCTAGTGCTGCTTTTTTCTAGGTTCCTGTCACATGGAGTATTGTTTTCCATCCTTTGACTTTTAATCTATGAATTTCCTTTTGATTTAAATGTGTTTCTTATATACAGAATATTATTGGATTTTGTTTCTTGATCCACTCTGCCAATCTGCTTCCTTTGATTGGAAAGAATATTCAATTCTTTTGCTGAATTTCTGGGATCTTAATTATTATGTGTCTAGGTGTAGATTCATTTTGGCTATGACTAGTTGTTGTTCTATATGCCTTACTTAACTGTATGTGAGATTCTTCTCCCATACTTGGGAAATTTTCTACTACTTCTGCAAATAATCTTTTTATGTCATCCATGTTTACTATTGCTGTTTTGTTGAAATCTATCAGTCTTATATTGTTTTTCTTTGCCTCATCTTGCAGCTGTTGAATTGTTATTTCCCGGTTCCTTGTTATTTTTTAGAGGTCTTTCCTTTCATGATCACTAGCTGCAATGCTGTCTTCAAGGTCTGAAAGTCTGTCTTCAGCTTCATTCAAGCGGGTTTGCCAGCTTTCAGTGCAATTTTTAATTTCCTGGATATCCGTTTGAATGTGTTTCATGCATTCTAATTCTATACTATATTGTTCATTCAATGTTTCCATCAATTTTCTATGCTGCTCTTTTCGTTTATGTTTTCTTTTTTTTTGTTTGTTTGCTTTTTCTCCGGTACCGGGAACCGAACTCATGACCTTGCGCATGCCAGGCAGGCGCTTTTGCCGCTGAGCTAAATCCCCAGCCCCCGTTTATGTTTTCTTTATATGTGCTGAGCAATGTTTTCATTATTATTGTCATTTTTTTTTACCTGAGAGATTATTTCTGATCTGATTATTTCTTATTTCTGATCTGATTTCTTCTATGGCCTGATGGTCTATTACCTTTTAATGTGTTAATTTTTTTTCTGTGAGACTTTTTCTTATGATGTTAGGGTTGAGAGATTTCATACTATGGTGATTGCTAAAATATATGCTGTTTTCCCAAGTAATACCATTGCTTTACTTTTGTATACATTTATGTTTTGATAGCATTATTATCATATACTGTGTCATAAAAATATGAAGAACTTCATCTGCTGTATTTGCTGAGACTAATTCAGTTAGTAACAAAATAATAACAATAATTCTGTCAGTCACTCCTAACAATGCTGAGCAACAGAGTACAGGACAAGCAGTGTGCAAAGTTTTTTGCTGATTCCTCACAAAACCCTACCAAGTAAGGATTATTTTCCTAATCTCATTTTAGAATCTAGGAAAACAAATTAGTAAAGATAGTGCTTAAATTCATAAACCTTGTTAATAGCGGATCCAGAATTCTATCCCAGGCTGCCAAACATTCAACAATTAGATGATACTGTCTGCAGTGACCTACAGATGTCAACATTACTAAAATTAACAGTCAACCCTTAGCAAACTTATACTTCATACATGTAATTCTTACCCCTTGCTCCATGCTGGAAATCAAACCCAGGGCCTCATGCATGCTAGCCAAGCACTGTACCATCAGTCTATACCTTCACTCTGTGTAAAACTTTGACTAGTTTCAAGCACTCCTGTGTGACTTTGCTGTCATATGATTTCACGTCATTTAAATTTTGGAAGGTGACTAGTGAGGGAGCCCAGCTGATAGCGAAGCAGTTCTGAGCCAATGGCTATGTGTGCTCTGTGCTCATTAAGAAATTTAAGGGATTATTTCAGAGTTTGAATGTTTTCTTTTTACAATGGAAATTACATGATAAATACAATTTTTGGAAAGAGAGACCTAAGAAAGCCTGAGGGAGTTAGATGTAAGAAGCAAAGGCAGAAGAGAAGTGAAGGACCACGTCATCATTCCCTAGGCCAGGCCAGGGTCCCACTGATACAAGTGGAGGGTTTCTCAGCTCAGCTTTCTGGCCTAAGTGAACCCATTAGAGCCCTCTGTCCTATATCCACATGGCCTCCTGGTAGAGAAGCTTTCACCATTGACCAACAAGTTCAGGCATGTGTTCCCACAGGGTGAGACTGCTGGGCCCTGGAGGCATCCCTGACTCAGTGGCTCTTCCTGCTGCAGAGAATGCACAGCCACTGAAGTGCTGTAAGGAAAATGGCTGTTACTGCAGGAAAAAACATGTCTGACTCATCATCTTGTACTCTGAGTGGATCAGCTGCTCCTCCCTCGTGAGAACCTAGGTTAGTGTGATTGTTCTGCCTCTTAAATCACAATTTCAGATTTGAGGAGTTCTGGAAGCATCTCCCACCATGCAAGGTGAATCTATTCTTGTTATTTATTGGACAGATACATGCACCGCTATTGTAGGCAGCTGACGACACATTGCTGAAGGTCATTCCAGACTCTGTAAGCCCTAAGCCTGTGGGAAGGAGGCACAAATAAACAAAAGATAATGACTTTATGGTTAAAACAAAACCAAGTCCCAGGACCCTTATATCTTCAGCTGTATTCAGAGGTGGGGAGTGATCTGACTTCCAAGTTGAAGAGAACAAAATCATAAAGGAACATGAGGTGAAAAAGCAGTCTCCTCACAGGCTGTGCTCTCCAGCTGCCTGTGGGCATTACAATTCTGCTGTGAGACCACTGGTGTGCCACCCACAGTCACATCTATTGGTTAAATTTTAAAGTGAGAAACAGGAGAGCTTTTGAAAGCTGTGATTAATTTTGTATTCTTTGCAAACAGCCAAAGCCTACCCCCTCCTTTTACTTGTAAGTGAGAGTGCATTAGAAATATGTTAATATCTAGTTCCAGACCCAGGGTTAATTGCCTGGCCAGCCTTTGGAGCTTAATTATACGTCAGAGCTGTCACTGCGTTCTGACTAGTTTCTCCGGTCAGGGGCTCTCTGCCTCTGAGCCAGTGCTGGCTGTGCTCTTGACTTTCTGGTTTGAAAGGTTTTGAGGTTCTGGGGAAACGTGAGAGCTGTCTCCCTGGTGAGCTGCTTTCCTTCCCATTTATTTTGATGGGTGTCACATGGGTGGCTATAGGACTTCTGGCTCCAGAACGTATTGGTGTCATTGTTCATATGCTCAAAGGAAAAGGTAATGAAAATAGTTTAAGTGGAAAGAACTTTAAAGGCCGAGTGTAGCATCAATTTTAAATAATTCGCTTAATTAACAAAGATTATTGAGTCCTTTCTTGTGTGCACGGGCTCTTTTCAGACAGTGGGGATGTAGGAGCTGCTCAAACAGCAACCTACTTTCAAGGAGCCTGTTCTCATGGGGACTGGGGGAGATATGATAAAAAGTTAACAGATGTACATTCATGGGTGACACCAAGAAAAATAAAGCATGGGTAGAGATAGAGGGCTATCTTATGCACAGTGCTGAGGGGAGGCCTCTTTGATCCAGTGACAGATGATCAGGGGCTTGAGGAAAATAGGGCACTGTGAGGAAGAAGAGTGCTTCAGCAGGAGGAAGGCATGCAAAGGCCCTGGGCCAGAATGAGCATGAGTGTTCAAAGAACACCAAGCAGGCCAGTAGGAACTCAACAGAGCATGAGGACAAGACTATAGGAGATCAAGTCCAAGAAGAGCCGTCCAGCAGGAAGGTGGTGCCCTGGAGAGAACTTCAAGCCTTAGGACTTCAGTTGGAGAGCCTTTGGAGAGTGTCCTAGTTTCCCATTGCTGTATCAGTGAGCTTCCACGAGCTTGTGGCTTGTGTCTTAGGAAGCATCTTATGGTTCTGGGGCTTAGAAATCCAAAAGGAGTCTTGGAGGGTGTATTATTTTGCTAGGGCAAATGATGTACAAACTCATTATCTTAAACAACAGCAATTTTTCATCTTCCAATTCTGGAGGCTGAAGTTTGACATCAATGTATAAGCTGGATTGAGTTAAGGAATAATCTGTCCCATACTTTTCCCCTCGCCTTGGTGGTCTGATGGTCATCATCGGCAGTCCTTTTGGTGTTCCTCCGCCTCTGTATGATGTTCTTGTGTATCTTTCTGTGTCCAAATTCCCCCTCTTATAAGAATAGCAGTTATATTACGTTACAGCGTCCTCCAATAACCTCATTTTAATTCAATGATCTCTGTAAAAAGACCTTATCATCCAGTAAGATCCCATTTTGAGGCACTGGTAGGGGGAGTCAGAACTCTGACTTACCTTTTCTGGGGGACAGAATTCAGTCCAGAGCCCATGAGATACAAGTCAGGGTGAGGAGAACCCTGCAGTCCTCGGCAGACTCCGGGAGAATCTGCTTACCTGCTCCACCTTTGGGAGGCCGCCCACGTTCCTGGGCCAGCTGCCCACCCCCAGCAGCAGCATTGCTGCAGCCGCACCTTCCCAGCCACGTACCCCTGCCGACTCTGGCTCTCCTTCCTGCTTGTAGTAACCTGTGTTTCACAGGTGGAAGAGCAGAGACAATCTCCCTCACCTCAAGACGCTTCATGGAATTGTGGGGCAGAAACTTTCTCCATGTATGGTGACATTCATGGGTTCTGAGTATTAAGAACTAGGGACCAGGGCATTTTTTAGGGGCCATTATTCTGCCTCCCTCAAAGGACTTGAGTAAAGGAGTAATATGATCAGCGCTGCATGTTTTTTTAATGGTACCGGGATCAAACTCGGGACCTTGCCCTTGCCAGCCAGGTGCTCCTGCCGCTGAGCTGTATCCCCAGTCCTGGCATTTTGAAAGCATCACTCTACCTGCTTGCTGTGTGCAGAAGGAGAAGTGTTTGAAGCAGGAGATTCCCTGAGAGACAGCGGTGCTGGACCTCAGCAGTCAAGGAAGTGCTAAGCAATGGTTGATTTCTGGAAGTACTGTGAAGGTTGGCTTGTGAAGCATCAGACAGTAACTGAGAACTCTTTATTGTCTCTTTTACAGAACAACAGTAACATACATTTATTTACCACCTTAAAAGTTTCACTGTGACTAGACATTGTTTTCACTGTAACTCCTACAACCCTGTTATATATTATTTTTATATGCATTTTACATAGGAGAGAGTGAAGCAGCAGAAACATGACTGTTAGTGATTTGATTTTTAGTTTGTTGGTGCTAAAATATTTTTATCATCTACTTAAATGCTTGAGTTTTAAGCACAGAAATTGTTAGCTGACCTTATACTAGTGATAAAGGGAAACAGACATCATGGGATATCACCTATGTTTTATAAATACATTCACTAATCCCAAAGGCAGAGATGGATCAGTATTTAGTTTGGTGGAGAGTGGATGAGTTAGCATATGCAAGGAGATGAGAACATGGTATGGCACACGTAAGCCCTGTACGATGGTAGCCCTGTACAGTGTTAGCGACCATGACAGTTATCATTTATGATGTAGCTTCAGTACTTCTAAAAATGTCCAAAATTCAAATGTTACAACAGTCACACAAAACAAAGAAAAAAAATTAAGGGAAACAAATTTATGCTAATTCTGAGCATCCAGGTGCTGGTTAAAAAGAAAACATCGTGTAATATGATTCTTGTTGATTAGTAATGGAAATAAAATTAGAGTGTCTAAAGAAACAGCACTTTTACGGAATTCTAATCCTAATTCTATGTGCAGCTCCTTGTACAAGACACCAAGAAATGTATTTTGGGGGCTTTGTTAACAGCTGAGGACATGACATTAAACCTCAGAACAGTGAGGCCCTGTACACATATGCCAAAGTCATATACTCCTGGTTCTTATTTTTTGCAAATGTCTATCGTTCCTCTTGTCAGAATGACTTTTAAAAACACAAACTTAATCATGTTACTCTCCTGCTTAGAATTTGTTTTCAAGCTCGTTTTTTGCCATAGAAACATTTCTGCACATGAGAGCTCACCTGGAAATCCAATCTGGAAGACAAATACAGGGGGAGCTACTCTGACGCAGGGCCGGTGGGGCTGGGCTCCTCCTGTACAACCTCCGAACACCCTCTTCCTGCATCCTGCCCTGTCCTCCATTCAGAACATCACTGAACCCCTCAGCGTGGCCTTAGAGACTCTTTTCTACCCATGTGTGACCACACAATCTGCACTGAGAAGGGCATTCCGTATAACTACATTGGGACATTTTTCAGAATAAGATGAGTTATTAAAAATATCAACATTATATGATTTTTGAAAAGTTTACTTATAGATCAACAAACTGGTTTGATAGTGTTGGACATTTTTCATTCAAAGCTATTGTAAAAATTCTCTCTAAAGATACTGAAGCAGATACATTGATTATCTGACTGTTTTTAAAAACCACAAGTACCATAGTTATCTCTGAATCACAGTGCCCTATTTTCGATTCTTAGATCAGCTTCTAGGACTACGATCTGGTGTTCCTTCCTCCTTTTGCTCCTCCTCCTTCTCTCTCTAATGTCTTCTTTTTCTTTGAGTAAATAATGCATTATCATCTATATAGTATTCTTAAAATACCTGTAATCTTCGAAAGTTGAATTCGTGGGATATAATTTAGAGATTTGTGATAACTTTAATGGACTTTTCTTTGAATAACTTTTAAGAAATTAGACTATATTCTCTCTGATTGCTAAGGTAATTAGTAAGCTCACAGCAAATTCTGCTAAATGGAAGATATTTTCAATTCTATTTTTAAAAATATTAAATGAAGTAAAAATTTTAGTCTAGATATTTTTGTTTTGATCCAGAATACCTTTCCTTGGCATGGGTTTTTATAAGACAAAAGTCATAAAAATGTTGTCTAGTAACTGTAGTATTTTACCAAAATTAAGTTTTGCAAGTGTAGACTTCTCTATTCTGGAACAGAATGCTGATCTGTCCACTTAAAAACAGGGGCTTTGTCAGAAGTCTTTTCCAAAATCAAGATACTTGTCAAGATACTTGATAGGCTATGGGATCTGGCCAGAAGACTGGTGGAGCCCAGTCTGGTTGTGTGTGGGTGTGTCGTCAAGACACAGCCTGGAGTCTATGCATTGTCCTCCGACCCGTCCTCTCTGGCACGGCTCCCCTGCTCTGCTTCCCAGATGCCAGGAGCTAAGCAGCTTTGCTCCACTACTCCTTTCTGCCATGATGTTTCTACCTTCAAGTCAGCTAACTATGGACTGAGTCCCCTTAAAATATAAGCCAAATTAAACCTTTCCTTCTTTAAACTGTGGGTGTTGGGTATCGTCTCCAGCAATTAGAAGGCTCACTGACACAATACTCCAAAGAATAAGTGAAGAATTCCAAAGTTAAACACTGTATATTTTTTATTATTCCATCTGTTTACTTCCTTGCTTTTCTAGATACAAGTTAGATTGCTTCTTGGTTTGTAGTATTTGTTTGCAGTAACTTTAATTCTTAAGAATATTTACAAGCTGAAATTTTTGGTCATCCCTTTGTTGAATGCCTTGATTAAAAATAAAGTACAACCAAAATTTAGAGCAATTGTTTACAAAAAGGGCTAATACTATTGTAGCTCAGTTAGGCTGACTTGGAAAGTAATTCATTTGAAGAGTCAAACATTAAAAAAATCCAGTTAATAGGTAGCAAACATAGAAAAATTTTAGTTTAGAAAATGTTTAGTGTTGTGCTAAAAATTTGTTTTAATTCAATGTCAACTTCATCAATTTGTAGTTCAGTCATTTTATATAATATAAATAATAGTCTGTATATTATATATGCATATAATATATATGTATAATGTACATATATATTTATATATATATAAACTGCAAAAAAAGTATACACACTTCAGGAAAAGAAAAATAGTATTTTTCTAACAGATAGTGTCATCTTTGTATGGGGGACCCTAGAGAATGTCATATATCACAGAAAACCCTCTGTGATGCTGGCCCTTAGAGAAGAAATTGAAATTGCATGTGCAGCGATCTCAATGACCAAGGTATGAATTACATACTAGTGCTCCATGGATTTCATCACTCAGTAAATATTGCTTTATGTGATATGCTTCACTCAGACTTTGTATTTGGATATGATTATTTATAGTTTTGTGATTACTGTAAAAAAGTACAAGGTTTCTGTTGAAGTTTTCAACTAAATTAATAATAACATTCAAATCATATTTATATCAGACTGAAGGAACTTTCAAATGATATGCACTTTTATTTTCTTGAAGTTCTGGGGATGAGCCCAGGGGCCCAGTAGACAAGTGCTCTACTGCTGAGCTATATCCCCAACTCCCTAATGATTACTTTTATTTCCTGGATTAAATGGAAAAAATAAAAGCAATATTGGAATTAATGAATTTTCTATTTGAAGCCTCTGATAATGTGATCTAAAACTGATATGGAACTGAATTTCTTTGGTGATATCTGGAACAATGGAGCAGCTAGTGCTTAACTTTGGGTATACATGCACCAGAAGACTAGAAATTGAAAATGAGCAAAATTTCCATTACAGTAACAACCCTTTTGTCCAGTGAGAAGTTAAAGCTTTGCAAAGTGCTATGTCAAAGCGTCTGCACCAACATGTGTGAAATCGTCTCTGTCAGGCATAGTCTCACTGCGATGGTCCCCAAGGGCCGGCTGATGGTCCCTCAGCAGAAATGGGGCTCAGGATGGTTCCTGCGGTGGATGCTAAGTGTCAAAAAGCATCTCGTTCAGGTTACAGGCTCATCACTAGCTTTTTCAGAAGTAAAAATGCAGCACTTGATTTCACATTATGTGGACTTCTGCTACTTCCTCCTTTTGAGTTCATTCTTACTGTAAAGATTTATTGCAAAATAAGGAAGCTCGGGGCTGGGGATTTAGCTCAGCGGCACAGCTCCTGCGTGGCAAGTGCGAGGTCATGAGTTCAATTCCCGGTACCGGGAAAAAAAAAAAAAATAAGGAAGCTGATCAAACAAGCAAGCAAAAGAGCTGTCCATTTATAAGGTGTGATGAACGATGACATCATTGTAGCAAGGATTCTTTTAAAGGACGGCTCGGACTCTAATTCTCATATTGTTTGTTTCCCTAACTCAAAATGTAGCACACTATTTATCAGTTCTTCCAGCTGGTGTCCGGTGCAGCTTGTAGCTGAAAGGGTGTGTCCTTAGCCAGGTTGACAGGTACCTTGGCTGATGGAGGCGTCCATATATAGGCTACTTCTCCCTCCACCACCACTTCCTAGTTTCCTGTTTAATAGTGACCTGCACCATATCCGTGAAAGGAAGGTGTTGCTTACTTAATGTCAGAAAATGAGAGATGTTTAATCACGTGTTAAAGGTAGAACCCTGTTCACTGCATGAACCTCTCACAGGATTCCAGGACAACAGCAGAAGCTGGAAGTGTAAGGAGAGATCTGCTAAACCCATCTTAGTTTGGAAGAATTTAGAACAAAATGGTCAGCCAGGCTGGATGGAGACAGGAGGGCAAATCGGAAACGACCCTAGCCACCATGGACATAAGCTCATTTTAGCTGAATCCTCATAACCCCAGGGTGCTCATCCTCCTGTTTAATGTGTTGCAAGTGCACTTCCTCTGGATAAGGTGCCTTCCTCCTCCAAACTCCTACTCATCCCAAGGGACTCAGTTTTGTACAAACACCCTTTGTCCCTCAGGCTGTTACACATTATACACAGTCTTGCGTTAAACTTCAGTGGGTTGAATAGTGCACTCCCTCCCCCAAAATAACCAAAGGTGTGCCTACATCTCAACCCTGGAACCTGAGAGTTGATCTTATTTGGAAAAAGGATCTTTGCTGATGTCATTAAGTTAAGGATCTTGAGATGAGCTACCTTGGTGGGCCATAATTCCAAAGACAAGGGAGTTTAAAACAGAAAGACAGATTTCAGACAGACTTAAGAGAAAGTCATGGTTGATCCTGGAGACAGACTGGAGGGACGCCACCGCGAGTCAAGGAATGTCTAACCCACCAGAAGCCAGAGGGAACAGGGGTCTGAACTTACCGAGTTTTTCGCAGGGACCACAGCCCTGCTGACACCTTGGTGGGTGACATCCAGTCTCCACAGCCGTGGGAGAATACATGTCTGTTGTTTGAAATCACAGACTCTGGGAACTTGCTGTAGAAGGCTCAGGAAGCAAACATGCATACCTCTGTCACAGTCCTTCCCACGTGTGTGGTCTCCTTCCTTTAAGACATCTTATTTCCGTGTCTCCAGCTTTTAGCGTAGTGCTTGACATGCATTTTCCATAGAATGGACAAATGCTGCAAGTGTACCAGGCTTAATTTTTATCAAGCCGGGACTTGGAAAACAGAGGATACCTGAAAAGTATAAGATTTAAAGTTGAAATCAGCTAGGAATGCAGATTAGCAGCAGAGCTCTCATCCAGGTCCAACCCCCAGCACTGCAAAATAAGTAAATGAAGTTAATTAATTAAAAAATTGAAATCAAGGCATAGTCTGTCTTGTCCTCTGAGTAAATACACTGAAGATAATTATATAGTGTGTGTCACTGGCTATTCTCTTTTTATTTTGTTATGAAATTTTGTTTTTATTTTGTCTGAAAAATAGAAATGAGTTTAGCCGCCAAGTTTCCATTTCCACGTGGCCGTAGGGACCTCAGTGTTTCTAATTCACAGTGACTTAGTCTCTTCTGGTTTAAAATCTCAGTTTCCTTCAGAATTTTTTTCCCTTCTCTGCAGAGGTGGTACCAGTAGGGGACGTTCTTTTTTTTTAAATTTATTTTAAAAATAAAAGGAGGAAAACATTAACAGACAGACAACATTTTACAAAATAGCAAGAGAGCAGTACAGACAATACAGAGTTACAAACAAAGTGGTAGGAAATTAACAATGCTTGTTGTACTACATACTGATATCTTCAAAGTGGTTTCTCATGAAAACAGATAGAGACATGCAATATTGATCAATCAGGGAGTCATTGACCGTTTCTTTCAGCAAAGAAATAGAAGACAGTAGATCAACTATGTTAACTATCCTGTATATACATACATACAAAATTTCTCCTTCTTTCCTT
>NW_004955458.1:13877278-13896620 GCF_000276665.1 Chinchilla lanigera
CCCTTCTTGGTCCTTGTAGCCATGACCTCCCCCGGTGACTTCCGCACGGCTGTGTCGTCTGGTTGTCACGGCCACTCCGTTCCCTCTGCATCCCCAGGGCTGCCGGTCTGCTGTCAGACTGCAGGCTTTGGAGGAAGCGCGGGAGTCGGAGAGTGGGCTGGGGCGGGGAACCCCTTCGCCCGCCGCTGCACACGCCTTCCTGTGTGTGGCTGCCAGGCGGGCCTGGGGCTTCTCCACAAGTCCTGTGACTTTCTGGGCACGTACTGAGAAGAGGGCACCGTTCCTGAAAGCTGGGATCCCCTCAAACTGTTCTTGGGCTTGGTTGCAGTTTCCGCACTCCTGCTACCCCTCGATGCCCTCAGAAATCAGAGAAGCAAAGACCAGAGTGCCGGGCTCTTTTTCAGGAACTTCCTGGTTGTTTACGCTGGCCTTTTCCCCTGACTCTCCTTTTTCTACTCTGTGGTCAAACTCTCGTTTCTATTTGGGGGATAATGAAACAGCTCACATCATCACTTTGCAGGGCTTACCGCCTAAGCCTGTGCTCCAGATCTGCTAGGATTTGGCTCGCAAAATTCAAGTCCCAGCTTTTAGAACTAAAGGGTACGTGTGTGGGAACAGCACCCAACAAACGCCCCCGACCAAATCTCCGTCCTTCCAAAAAGCAAAACAAAAAGCCATTCTTTCTCACTTTCCTGATTCTTCGAATCGAAAGCTGTGACCTTAATGCCTTAGTGCACCAGGTTAAAACAAAACAAAACAAAACAAAACCCCCACACCTACTGGAGTGATGGGGTGAGGGGCTGGGAGAGGCGGGGGTGCGGGAAGAGGGGGTAAGAGACAACGGGAAAACGCAGAGCTCGATATTAGGTATTACTCTATATTACAGTGTGTGGAAAACTACTATGGAGAGCACAGAGTGAAATTATTACTCAGAAACATAACAAAAATTCCTGAAAAGGGGGAGATTTGAACAAAGTGTTGGCAATGAATAGGCAGAAGGCAATTGGCATTTTAAAGAAGATAAATATCAATATTCTGACCTTGGTGTATCTCAGGTCTCTGCAAGTAATGAAGCGCTCTGAATACTCTAGAAATTAAGGTCATAGTAGTACTGGGAACTCTATCAAATCCTTGCTCTAAGCAGCCTGCTGTTCTTTCTGGCAGAAGCACATTCCTCTGCAGATACAGTTTCACTCTGTACCTGATCTTTAGAAGTCAAGGAACTGCCTGAATCTTCTTTTTCCTTGGAAATAGTAATGATGCCTTATAGGTTCAGTGACAAGTTTAAAGCATGAAGTGATAATTTCTGTGCTGGAAACGGAGCTCTGTCTCACGGAGTAGAGTGTAGGAGAAAAGACAGTGAAGGCGAGGTTTTCAGTGAGTCGGGTGGGGAGAAGCGGTTGAATTCTGATATCTGTGCTGAGTCCATGAGTCAAGCAGTAGATTCCCACAGTATACAAGTCCCGGGTGGGGGCTGGGGATTTAGCTCAGCGGCACAGCACCTGGCTGGCAAGTGTGAGGTCGTGAGTTTGGTTCCCGGTACCGGAAAAAAACAAAAACAAAAACAAAAAAAAACAAATGCAAGTCCAGGGTAGGCCTGCAATAAGGATGTGTACCTGGATACTGTGGACACTGGTCTGTGGATACCAGCGGCTCAGGCATTGCTGAACTTCTGAGGGCCAGCCGTTCTCCAGGGAGGCCTGCAATAGATGAGGAGTTATCCCTGCTTCATTCACTAATGCTTTATATTTTGTAAGACCCAGACTTTGGCCAGAGAGGAGATGGGCCTGTCTAGAACACCAAGTAGGTGCTCAGCTGGGAAGCAGTGAAGATGAGTGGGCATGTCTTTCTCTTCCGAAGGGACAAGGAAGCCATTATCCTGGCTGTTGTAGTTTGGGGAACAATGTAATGCAGGACACATAGTCTATAAGATTATTTATAACAGTCACCCAAAGAATCATATACAAGAGAGTGCAGGAAATCGGTCCACACACTAAAGACCAAGGAATCCAGCTGAGGCCTGGATCCCACAGTAATGTCCTGCATGAGTCCAGCTGAAGACCTAGAGCCCATAACAATGCCTCCCATGAGTCCACCTGGAGGCCCAGAGCTCATGACAGTGTCTCATGCAGACCTGTTTCACGGATCTGTGCTGGGAAGGCCCAAGGTCAATGATGGAATATAGAAAGTCTGTGTCAGTGGGATGAAGGATCTGTGCTAGCGGGCTGCGGGATCTGCACTGGAGCCAGGAATCAATGCTCAAATTAAGAACCAGAGCTCCCCCGAAAAGTACCACAGCCCTCCTCAGCAACGGTGAGGTCCCGAGCTCCTCTGATGATGAAGAAAGCCGAGTTCCCATCAGGAAAGCCAACGTGACAAGCTTCTCCAGGAGACTGAGCAGTGCACCATTCTCCCCTCTGGAGCCCGGAAGCGATGCTCATAGGACCAGAGCTCCCCCAAAGTGAAGGAAGCCATTCTCAGAGACAACAAGGACTCAAGCTCCTTGGAGGATGAAAACAGCCAAGTTCATCAGGAAAGCCAGAGTGAAAGCTCCTCCAGGAGAACCAACAGCTCCTTATAGCTTCTCTCAGCTTCCAATAGCCTCCCAACAGCTTCTACCAGCTTCCAACAGCCATGTCCCTTCTTCTGCCGTTCTCTCTCTTCTGCTGCTGGCAATAGTCCTCAGGTGGCCCTCCCGCGCCCAGCACCGTGCTTACTAAATTCAGCTGGGTGTTGCAAGTTGACCACCAGTTGTCAGTCCGTCACACTGGCTGTCTACAGTGCTATGGAAAACAGCCCTTTTCTGACAGTCTCAACCATCAGGAATGGCCATTTGTCTGGAAATCATTTGCAGTGTGTGCGCCATGTGTTAGATACACCCCTTAGCACAGGAATTGAGGCAGGAGATTAGGGCATGGCCAGCCTGCTAGACAAGAGGGCATGACTTGTCAGTCACGGAGCTCCAGAACACATGCGTGGAGGAACAGTGTCTAAGTCCTGCACCCGGTACCAGTCAGAAAACACCCTCTTCAATTCTCCTGGTGCAAAATCAAGCGGGTCTCCGTAGGGTGGCTTAGACCTGATGTCAGAGTGGGGGGACACAAGAAACTGTGGGCGTCAATCCAATTGCCACTGTGCACCCTCTTCCCAGTGCCTGCTCTCATTCTGCAGAGCACGCTTCTTTTCCCACCTTTAATAAATGTGAAATGTCACTAATTTTTCCACCTCTCTTGACCAATTCTTTGTTCAGGATAACAATATCTAAAATAAGTCCACAGCACCTCAGAACCCTGCTTTGAAGCTTTTGAGTGAATTTCCTAAGAGATGGCTCCTAGGTGAAAATCTACTTGGTCCAAAATGGCTTCATTTCTTTTTGAATAATCTTGCTGTTGCTCTATAGCATGGCTATCCCATTTTTTAATGAAGGACTGGAGGATTCAGGAGAGTTGCTCAAAAAAAAAAAAAAAACTTGCTCCACTGGTGCTACCAACGCCTTGGATACCTTGGTTAAGTCTTTGGCAGTGTGGGTTCATTGTTTAATAAAAACAATACAAATGCTCAGCTGGCAGGAAGCAGAAAGCACACCAGGCAAGTGTCCAGAACGACAAGAGTGTGGAGGCGGTGAGGTTCACCATGCTTTTGCTGTCATTCTTTGACTAGCTTGAAGACAAATTCAGACATCATGGAAATATTGGAAGGTAGGAATTCTGCCTTTTAATGCTTCTCTGAATGCTTTTTTACATGGTAGACCTTCCAGAGAAGCTGAATCCTAAAAAAGGCCATCAGGTATTATCAACCACCTTTGGCAGTTATAAAGGAAAGGTCTTGCTGGACGTGGTGGCACACATCTGTAATCCTAGCACTGGGGAGGCTGAGGCAGGAGGATCACCATGAGTTCAAAGCCAGCCTGAACTATACAAGGAGACCTTGCTCAAACAAAACAAAACAAAACAAAACTTTCTAGCTTCAAATACAAATTCGATTTGTATTCTATGTTCTGTTTGATAGGAAAGCATAACCAATATTCAGAAAGAAAATCTGCCATCCCAGTTTCCTTCAGGATGTTGGTGAGCTGCTTAGAGTGTAAAATTCCTCCCAAGTCAAGATGGCGGAACAGGAAGGGAGCAAGATGTTTCAAGAGAATAATAAGTGGTTCACACGGTTCCTGGGGTGAGTAGCGGGCACTGAGCTTAGGGCTTTCTGTGTGTGCGTGTGTGTGTGTGTGTGTGTGTGTGTGTGTGTGTGTGTGTGTGTGTTTAACTTGTGATTTGGGAGTGTGAAGTGGTGGGGTAGAAGTGTGTCCTGCTCTGAAATTTTATGATTTTTTTCATTCATTGCGTGAGGACACTGATGGAGGGAAACAAAGATCCAAATAAAAGTGTGTTTGCAAACGCGTGTGTTTCACTGTGTTCTTTGTTGGCATGGAAGCCAAACGTTGGAACAAAGCTGTACGGGATCTTGTGCACATGAAGCCAAACATTCCAGTTGATTTGGTGTTGTTTGTGCCGTACGTGTGAATAACTGCAACAAGCCAGCCTGGGAAATAAGAGGTAATCTGGCAAAACTAAGCTTAGTCTTGTTACTGATGTTTTAAAATCCTTACAGTTCTTTTGCCAAATTCTGAGATTTAGATTGCAAACACAAGGGTGGTCATTTTCAGAGCCAGTGTGGGAATTATTCTCTGGGTATGTCTGCACTCCTGCAGCTCTATTGACTCCTAAGATGGGATCTCACGTCTCTGTACCCGTGAGGACTCAGACCTTCTCTGGGGATGTGGACGTTAAAGGCTCATTACCCAGGTTTTATGTTATCATTTGCTCCCGAATATCCAACCCTGAAGCCTTGCATGTTTGCCCTTTGGCTTGTTCCCCCAACATCGTGCTGATTTGCTGGGAGTGTGATGCGAGCATGTGTTTTTAGTGATTCCTGTATAATTCTATCTTACTTGACAATTGAGAAAAATTACTTTCCTTTGAAGCCTGAAATCCTAACATTCTTTTGCATTCTTGGTCTTTTCTTCCAGGAGATGGCGATAGAACATCATAAATATCAAAGCACAAAATGCAAGCATTTTAGCCCTAAAGGTCTCCCACGGTAGAACCCAAGATCAGGTGGGTTACTTTCAGCACTTGAGCCCCGGGAAAGTTCTCTCATTGCAGTATTTGAGCTCCACACTGTGGGATAAAGATAGGACAGAAGGACACTCAGGCCGGTTACTCACTTCTTTCTCTGCTTAGCGTCTCATTTTCTGCATTTGTGCTGTGGAGTACAGGAAATATCTACTAGACTGGTCTCCATTTGAAAGATGCAGGGATTTTCTAGCTCTTTTGGAGATGAAGCTTTTGAATTGCTTTTGCTATAAACCACCATGGAAGCTCCATGGCTTTCAAAAGATAGATACAACAGATTGATTTTCTGTTTTTTACCATATTTTGTTCTTCATTGACAAGTAGTTATGCATATTTATGGGGGTACAGTGAAATATTTAAGTACCTGTATACAATATGCAATGATCAGATCAAGATAATTGGCATATGTATCAGTGTATTGATTCTTTATGTTTTGGGAACATTCAAAATACTTTTTATTAGCTATTTTGAAATATTTGATTAATTGTGATCGACCATACTTATCCTGCTGAGCTGTAGAACACATGCAGTTATCTCCCCATCCAACTGCTTCACTGTACCCAGGAAATATCCAGAGACTGATTTTTAAAATACTCCCTGATAATCTTCACTCTTTATGATTAGTGTTTTGCATAGTGTTCCTCCAGATAAGGATACAGTCAAGTAAAACAAAAAAAGACATCGGTAGGAACAGTTTCACAGACGCTCAGCTGGGGAGTAGGGAGTTGTTATCTTGCTTGTGTGCTGTACCAATTGATTTCTTGTTTTCTTACCAGGGAGAGAGGAAGTTAGTCCAAGGGTTACCATCAGCAACTGCCTGACTAGCAGAAGTTACCTTTCAGAATGCTCTCATTTGGAAATACTTGTTATTTTGTTGTCTTGGAGATTTTAACAAAAAGTTCCTGATTTAGCAACAACTCATGCAGAATTGGAATAGGTGTGTGAAAAAGGAACCCAACAGGAAGTGGAGCATGAGCAGGAGGGGAATGTATATTGAGAAAAGGGGCAGCTTGGCAACTGAGGATGGAATTTTCCATAGTGTAGCATTAAATGCATTTTTAGTCATAAAAAATATAAGTATTTTGCAGCATTCTGCAACTGAAATTGCTCAATTCTAGGTCAATGCTTTTGTAGGTGTTTTTTTCTCTCACATGAAATTTCAACATTAATTTCTTTTAAAGTACATATAGGTAACCAATAAGTACTTACTTAATCCATCCATAGTATAAACATTACTGAGCTCCTCCTACTTGCAGGTCCTGCATTAGGAGGAACGTGAGACCTAATACAACTGAGTATGCACGTATCTCAGGGGCCCCTTATACTGATGCTTGCTATCGAGTAGGTGGTGACGGAAAGGTAAGCTGTCACCAGTGAGTGATGTGTTCTGAACCTCATGTATTTTTCATTTTTTAGTAACCACTGCATGAAAAAGAAACTATCAAGGCCAGCTCTAGGTAAGATTGCAAAGCTGGCCAAGTATCACAGCAACAAATCCCTGATGGTAAATTCAGGCTTATCATCGGCCATTAATTATGTGACTTTGGGGAACTTATTTAAACTCTCTGAACTTCAGTTTCCTCATGATAAATGGGAATAGCCGTAGTTACCAGTGGGTCAGTTTGCTTTGCAGACTTAAAGAATGTGCAGTATTCTGACTCGAAGTGGCAGCTGCTATGATCCATTGTTTGTCCCCTTCAGGTGTCTCTCTTCCTCTGCCAAGCTCCAGAACTCCTTGTTTGTTTGTGTTTTTGCGGGGGTGGGGTTGTGTCCAATGCCAGGGTTTGAACTCACATTCTTTGCTTACTTGTTGTGGGGATCCTGGAAGAACAACTCTTGCCTCTCCAAAAGTGCAGACACATCCTATAATCCCAGCTATTTCGGAGGCTGAGGCAGGAGATTTACAAATCTGAGGCCACCCTGAGCCTATTTGAGAACTTGTGTCAAAATAAAGTGGAGAGAGGGCTGGGCACGGAGCTCAGCACTCCCTGGGTTCAATCCCAGTGACACGTGCACACACACACAGACACATAGACGCACAAGCAAGGCAGCACACTGTGATGCTGCCTCGAGGCCTGTCTGTGTAGGTGCACAGTGCTGTCATTCTAGAACTTACCTCAGGCTCCTGATCTCTGCCTGGTAGCGTCTGGGTGCTCTGTAGATTAGCCTGAGGCAAAGAGAAGAGGCGTAACCATAATGTCTACCCTGCTGAGCGAAGGAGCTGACACAAGATGTGGTTGGCCCTGACTCCTTCCCTAGAGAAGGTGCTCGAGGTCCTGCAGCAGTTGAATTTCTGGTTCCAGTGGCAGGACGGCTCCTGTATTCATGACAAGGTGCTTACGGAGAGACCCTTCATTTCTAGATGTTGGGTATACGCAGGTGGACAAAACAGACCCTGGTGTTTCGTTGAGCTTGGACCAAAAAAAAAAAAAAGAAAGGAAATACAGACATTTCACAAGCTAACACATGGAAAAAGTATTCCCATATTTAATAAGTGCTACATAAAATGTAGTATGAGAAAAGAATTTGAAAAAAAAAAAAGAAAAAAATTTGAAATCCAATTTTGATCAAGGGAGTAGAGTCTATATTTTAGGGCTACCAAGCACAGCGCCACATGCTGGGTGGAACTGCGTCTTCCCATAGTTCTGGAGCCTGGTGTCTGAGCGCGAGGGGTAGGCGGGGTTTGCTTGCTGTGAGGGTGAATCTTCCCATGCCCCCTCTATCTTCTGGGAGTCTGGGGCAGCCTTTGGTGTCCTCTGGCTCGTGCTGCCTCAGCTGGGTCTCCGCCTGCTTCTTCACGTGACACTCTCCCTCTGAGTGTGTCCGTCTCTTCCAGTCCACTGGAGTCCACCCTACACCAGCATGACCTCCTCTTACCTACTTATACTTCAACGACCCTATTTCCAAATCAGTTCACATTCTGAAGGGTGGGAGACCTTCAGCACAAGTTTTGGGAAGATGGAATTCAGCCCGTAATAGGGAGTCACCAAACAGCAAGTCCCGTCCTCTGCTCCACTGGCTTGTGCACTGATTCTCCTCCCCCGCCTCTCCTCCCTCCCAGCTCCTAACCCTCTCGATTCAGTTTAGGGCAGTTCAGAATTTACTGTCATCATAACTAGTGGGTTAGTGACCACGCTGAGGTCCACCTGAGACAGGGCAGGGAAATTTTCACTCCTTCCCCAGGTTTCTTCCACGTGACTCTTCCTGAGTTGCACAAGAAAACCATTAATGTGAGCAAAGCGTCTTCTCACGTTAAATGAACTGTATAGAAAGTTATGGAACATGAAGGGGCAGCGGCAACCGCGTGTAGCCAGCTGGCCAGAAGCTCAGGAGGCCTGGACTTGCAGTGACCATCCAGTGAGGACAGTCTTGCGGGACTGACTCCTTCACTTATGAGGTCTGATGGTAATGCAAGATAGTTTCGGAAGTGAATTGAATCATACGACACCAGTTAGTACTTGAAGAGTTGCAGAACTGCTGTAAAGGAAACCCCACTCAATTCGGTGTCAAAGCTTCTGTGAGTAGACACCCATCACAGCAGTCAGAAGAGAGAAGAGGGCCTGAGTACTGTAAAGGACCAGAGAAGACCCCTGTAGGGGGAAAGAATCCACTTGCTTGTACCCTTCTACGTTTTTTGGTTGGCTTATGAGTTAAATATTTCTAAGGTTAACAAGATCAAAACAATTTTAGGGTTGGGAGTAGAGCTCACTGTGGTGAGTTGAAGTTCTTGTGAGGCCCTGGCTTCAAGCCCTAACATTGGAAAGAAAACTGTGTACATATACACAAGAATCCCACACAAGTGTGAAAAGAAGTGGTCCGATGATTGAGACTTAGATGTAATCCTGAATTATAAAAGAAATAAAGGCTTCAGGCTTCTGCGAGGTGGTGGAGACAAGGGAGGGAGAGGGAGAGGGTTAGTTCGGATGAGACGCCAGGGAAAGGCCCATCACATGAAGGCAGAGTTTGTTATGTGGATTAACGGGGATGCTTTCCGTATTTATTGAGACTATCTAGGGATTTAGGTGTAAATTGTCCTTAAAATGGGTAACTTCTCAGAGCTTCTGTGTCTGTGGGTTTCCCAAAAGAAACAATACACAAAAGATACATTTTATCTGGATCTTCTAGTCTCCCATAGTCATATTTTGGGGTGCTATGTCCGGAATGCCAGCACTATCTGCTATACCCTGAATGCTGGTGTCCCCCAAATTCCTATGCTGAAACTTAATACTGAATGCAGAAGTGTTAAGATGCGGATCATAAGGGCCAGGAATATGGATCAGAGAGCACTTGTCTGACATATGTGAGGCCTTGAGTTCAGTTCCTTAAAACAATCAAACAAACGGAGCCAAGCACGGTAGCACATGCGTGTAGTCCCAGCTATTCTGCGGGCTGAAGCAGGAGACTCTCACTGAGCCTGCAAGCTGGAGACCAACCTCGACAACAGAGGGAGACTGTCTCAGAAGAAAAAGAAAAGAAATGGGACATTTGCGAGGGTATTAAGTCATGAAAGGGAACCCTAGTGAACAAAATCCATGTTCTAATAAAAGACACGAGAGCTGTTAACTCTTCCACTATGTGAGGATGCAGCAACAGTTACTGTTTTGAAGCAAACAGTAAGCTTCGCGGGACAGTAAATCTGCTGGAGCTTTGATCTCAGACTCCCCAGCCTCTAGAACAGTGAAACACACATTTCTGTAGTTAAACATTACCCAGTCTAAGGTCATTTAGTCATATCAGCAAGGACAGACCAAGACACTGCCTGTTCTTCAAACACCAGCAAAAACCTGCAGGACACTCACGTAAGAATTGGTGAGCCCTTCCCTGTACCGGAGAAAAACCAAAAAAAAAAAAAAAAAAAGAATTGGTGGTGAGCCTTATTTACATTATCACAGTCCAGTTAGAGAAACGGAGCTCAGGCCGGGTAGCACGGGCTGCTTACTGTGGAAACAAATTTAACAAGATGTTGCGATGTTGAGGAGCCAGTGAGGTTAACAAAGACCAGGAACCGCTGCCACGCCGTCTTCCACAGCACTCAGACGGGAGAGGCTCCACCGCGCTCAGTACTCTCTAAAGCACTGGTTTGAGTGGAGCAAGAAAACGTGAGGATGGCTGGGTGTGGTGCAGCCTATAGCCTCCGCCCTCCAGAGGCTGAGGCAGGCGGCCTGCCAGGAGTTTGCATACCGAGATCTCATCACAAACCAAGAAAAAGAAAGAAAGAAAAAGCGAGTGGGAGTACCTGAGGAGTAAATGAGCTTGATAAAAGCGAGAGTAACTGCAGGGTCTGAGCTAATTCTTAGGCTGCTGATAGCAGCGGCAGAAACACTGGGCCAGCAGCGGAGGGGGCTCTGGGGAGGTTGCTCCCCTGGGGAGGTTGCTCTGTTCGCCCAGGCTGGGAGGATCTGGCCGCCTGAGAAGGCCTCACCCTCAGGGAGGAGCAGGTCTGGACTCTGCTCATCGGGATTATCTTGAGTGTGAAAGAGAACAAGCTGTGTTAACTCCCACTGCCGGGACAGCAAGCTCTTCCGGAGGCTACGCTGCTTCTCACACCACTGAGGGGCTGGTAGCAGCATTTCTGGCTGTGCCCCTGGGGCTGGCGGTTCTTACCCCTCCAACGTGCTTTGCCCAGAGGGCATCGGTGAGGCCGTGACTGAGGCAGGGTGTGCAACACCTTTGAGGAAATAGTCTCACTGTGCTCAGGAGGGTTTAATGTTTAGTTACCAGGAGTGATTATTTCAAGAAGCAATGCTGGGCTATAAGCACATTACATTGGGTTATATAGGTTGTATATTCCCTGGCTAACCTAATCTGACTTCACTGAGAGGCCAAGATGAATCAGAATAAATGCCTGATGGTACTTTTTTGGGAAACTTTTCTGTCATTCTATTTCCTGCTCTGAGCTATAAGAAATAAAAGAAAAATAAGTTTTGGACAAGAAAAGCAAATAGAAGTGATGAACTTATAAATGGTAACAGGTACCCCTACAGAGTTTATGTGAAAATACAATCTGCTGAGTGATATTTTATTTTTGGGAAAAATTGTAATTGAATAATTATTCAGAAATCATTCAGTTTGTAGATTACCTAGGTCATGTGGTGTGTCCCTTTCTTTGCACGTTTCCCACTGCCATTAACCTCTCCCCCGTGCGGGCACCGTGACAGCGCTCTCAGGGTGGCATTAATGCATGTGTGAAGCTGCCTGGCTTTCCTCCTCAGTGTTGTCTCTGATAAATACCTGACATAAGACAAGTTGAACAAAATGACAAAAAGTAAAACCTCGGGGTTGATTTGGGGTTTTATCATTCCAAATCTGTCCTATTCTCCATCTAAAAACACCCATAACCAAAATGCAAATAATTCTGTTTCTATAAGTTAAATTGCTCCTGTAATTCAATAATTTCTTCCTGGAAGAAAAATGTGCTTTTATCACAGATTCCCACTTTAAGGAAGAGAAAAGGGGGAGATGGTGGTGTAGCTCAGTGACAGGGTTCTTTACTCATGTATTATGTATATATTTTATACAAACGTAATAAACTTGGCTCATGAATGCTTCTGTTCGCAAACAATTCAGTTCACAAACTGAAAAGTTTGGCAAAATTTTGCTTCTGTTTGCAAAAGCATCAGGAGAGGAGCACAACCGTGACCGTCTTCCCCCACATAAACAGGACTGAGCTATCTTCCACAGGACTGTGGAACGAATTAAGTTCATGAAGCATAGTACACTGTACATATATAAATATATGGCAGAAGAAGCAAATTAAAGTCATTTAAATTTTTCTGTAGGATGCAGCTTTGCATGTGATGCTTCTCAGAGCCAGAATGATGTAGTAGGTGAGTCATATACAGCCACACGTTAATGAATCCCAGGGTGGTTTTGTTGTTTTGTGAACATCACAGAGAACTTATACAGACCTAGATGTCCTGGGTCAGTCACTCCACATGGCCTCTTCATGGAACCAGGGGACTTGGTACACAAGAGATGTGTGAACTCTTGGTGGCATAACCTGGCATACCATTTTATGGTAAACTTTTTTTTTTTTTGTAACTAGGAGTACATTCTAAAATAATAATAGAAAGTATAGTCTAGTAAATTTTCAAGTGCAGTAGTACCTTGGTTCATGAACGCTCCTGTTTGCAAACAGTTCAATTCACAAACAGAAGTGTTTGACAGAATTTGCTTTGGAATGTGCTGTACACAGTCGTATGAGCTGTACTTTTGCGTGACCAGTGGAGCAGTAGGTTTGCTGTCAGCAGCATCACAGGAACATGGGAGGTGTTATATTATAGTGTTACAGTTGCTACCATGCCACAAGGCAACAGGAAACTTTAAACTCTATTATAGTCTTAGCTTTGGGTACGTAGCCCATCATTGACTGAAATATTATAGTGCACATGACTGTACAGCTAAAACGATCTCTGATAAAAGCAGTCCTACCTAGTAAAAACTTCTTCCTGCAAAGGAAGCCACACTTTGTCTCTTCGACCAATAAGGTCTCCACAGTCAGCCTAAGCACAGCAGTTTAGGGGATCTTGATTCTAACCCTGTCCTTGCTCTAGGTTCTTTTCCCATACAAGTGTGTCTTGCATTGATTTGCTGCCTGAAATGCTGCCAACTTGTTCTGCATTTGTATGAATATTCCTGAAAATAGAAATTTCTGTGTGTGAGTTAGCCAGCCACTACCAACTAAGAATCTTATTTTTACTTATTTTTTGGTGGTGCTGGGCATTGCACTCAGGACCTTTGCACTGAGCTACCTTTTAAAGTTATTGTTTATTTTAACAGGGCCTTTCTAAGTTGCTAAGTTACATAGCTTGGGCTCAGACTCAAAATCTTCCTGCCTCAGCCTCCCAAGTGCTGGGATTCCAGGCATGCACAACTACACCCAGCTCTTAATAAGAGTTGAATTAATTGATTTCTTTCTGGACAGTCAAAGGCTTCCTGAAGATTGTGAGGCCAGACAACAAAGGACGGCATTTCTTGGGCTTTTGTGGAGGAGAGAAAGTGCGAAGACACGTGCAAGCGACGTGGAAACACAACGGCCAAGCTGGCCTGTGGAAACTGTACAGAGGGGTACAGTTACTGCCTGAACTTCACTTCTGGAAAGAATATCCCCAATTCACAGGGAAAGCAAAACATCTTTGCACCTCTTTCCAGATAACTGAATGAACATTCAGCTCCTATGAAAGGCTGAACATTGAGTACAGTGGTGTTGGCATTTACTGAGCACCTATTATGTGACATAGTTCGGCATCCATTATTTACTTGATCTCCCATCAGCCTGCTTTGAAATGATGAAAACTAAATGTAGAGAAGTTAAGTCACTAGGTAGGGAGAGGCAGAACTGGGGTTAGGATCTAGTTCTACATGGCCTCCACGTTCCTGAACTTGAAAGAAGCATCCCTGCAATTACAAATAAGGCCAATTAAGATCCCTATCTAAATTTGCTATAACTTTGCCTTTTGACACCATATTTCTGAGTTTTTATTTAATTTGTCTAGAAGAGAGCTAATATTGTTACATAATGGGGTCATCTTTCTGTAGAACATACAGCATTAAAAACACACAGAGTAATTACATGATGGAGAAATGTCAATGAAAATCTGATGCCAGAGCCTGCGTACTTCCCTTGGGTAAAATTATCTTCTGTAATAAGGTCAAGAGAATGTTTTAGGTGCAGATAACGTGCACACACACTGGAAGTGAGAAACTGCCGAACTTGTAGTTGATGAGCAGACACTCCGCTACTTAATAGCACTGAGGGGCATTTTGTTAAAGTATTGAGGAGCATAGCTGTTTACAAACAAACGTATTTAATGAAGACACATACACTCAGTGTAATACGAAGAGCCCGTATTTCAGAGTGAGCTGGACAGAAGACTAATACTTTCATGTAATTGGAGTAATTTTTTACTTTTTCCATGATAACTTTTACATGTCAACGCACAGCAGGAGTAGCCTTATTCCCTGCTAATTGGAAGGCATAATTCTGAAAGAGACATAGATCATCTTAATTAGAAATAAGGTTTATGACGTTGAGATAATAGACTTTGGTTTAGGAATTTGGAACAAGTTCGTTCTGAGTGGGAAACGGAACCTGGGACTGTGCCTCTTGCATCTAGTTCAGGGTGGCCGCTCATACAGTCTGGCACATTCTGAGTGTAAGGCAGCGCTGTACGGAGGAGGATGAGTGCCTGGGCCAGTGCTTCGCTCCCGAAGGCAGGAGGTAGTGGTTGTGCAGCTGACATCGCTTCTGTACCCTTTTTCAGCGTGGTCTCACTTAACAGTGCTCCATCTCATCTGCTCACAAGTAGCCACGGCCCGAAAGGAATCCCTGAGGCTTTTAGTCACGGGGGCATCCTTTGAGATGCTCCAGGCAGAAAGGCACTTACTGCCAAACCCTGCTGCCCCTTCTTTTCCTCTTCTTTCTCCTCCTTCTCTCCTCTACTCTACTCAAACTCTTTTTCACCCAGGTAGTCTACTTCCCCCAGTTAGAAGGAAAGGGCTGTTACATCTGATTACCAGTTAGGGAACCAAAGATGTCACATTCCCGGCAAGGCTGCCAGGGCTCCACTGTGGAGCCCAGCTCACTGGGATTTATGAACTTCAGTATCAGCAAAGCATGAAGGATACAAAGTTTAAGGAAAGAAAAAATTTTGGGGAAGGAAAATAAAGGAGAATATAGATAGTTACCCTGATAAGAACTAAGAACCAGGGTAGGGGACTCCAGAAAGACAGAGGATATGTGCGCCCCTTGCTCCCTGATGCTTTTGTAGAGGAGTCAAAGACTCTTACCTGCAACTGGAACTTGCTAGAACTCGGTTGGCTTCCAGGCACCTCTGTCTTTGTCACCTCTTCCGGTGGTCCATGTGGAGCTTCTTTCTGTCTGTGTGTTTACATGCTCTTGACCTACTTTTCAGGGCCTTGTCTTTGGGGTGGGCAGTGGGTTGGCATGGGGTGCATTATTCATGGTTAGCTCAGAGTTAGTAAGGGGGAGCGTGGATGTCTGTTGTAGTCTGTACCCATCAGGTGAATATCATGACAGTAACCCTAGAGTAAAAATATATATGTTTAGATAGAATCTGCCAAAGAATGTACACCCACTTCAGCACCTCACCGTACTAACAAATGCCTGGAAGCTAACGACCACCGCTTTGAGCGATGTTTGTAATTGTGGGGGCCAAGGCAACTTGTATTCATCTCATGATGTCTCAGCGAATGTAGTATTGAAATTTCCTTTTCCTGATGTAGACGTTTTTTGGCAGACTCTTACATACATGTGTGTTAGTGCATACGTGCCAGTCCCTCCTTGTATAAGGGCTTTCCCCAAAGTTAGTCAGCCCCTTGCATCGTGCTGGAGGTGGAGAGGGGCGGCTAGCTCAGCTTGGTTTTGTGTACTTCTCTGTCTGTACTCTTCAGCTTTTTCTCTCTATGGTCTCTTGGTCTATGTCCTAATGACATTTTTCATTTGTTTTTTCCCCTCTCTCTGCCCCAATCCTTGACCTATTTCCCTGGGGAATGTGTTTAGTAAAGTTTTAACTCCTCCTAGTCAGGATCAGCCGGAAGACCTAATGAGGTCCTCATTCTGTTCTTTTCCCTGTTTACAGTCCCTTGTCCCTACAACTTGATGAGATCTAGAACCACAGAGGAGAGAGGAATCTTCTAGACTGACCCCAGCAGAGGCTGTGAGCAAGACCCAGCTGTGTTTACCCACCATACATTGCCGCTTCTTCACTGGAGGCCCATGGCGGCCAGTCGGCACACTGCAGAGCTGTGTGCCTCCAGCTTGCATACATCCGCTCTCCTGAGACAGTCCCTTTCTGTTTCACACAGACAAACCAAGGGCCCTGGCCACTGGTCACACAGACGAAATGGAGCACTAGTAAGTGGGGGCATAGCTGAGAGGGGGTAGCTTGTGGTGGTTCTGCTTTGATCATGGCAGCGGCATCGTCTGCAAAGCTTTTGTCTTAGTCTGCCTTTGGAATACTCCACCACATCTGAAAATTACAATAGCCTGTGACTTCAGATGTGTCAAGAACTACCTGTCTCTACTGTGTGGATAAGGGGGAGAGTTCTGTGGAGACGCACACTTTGCATAACGTACCAGACCTGACCTTGATCCCTGTTGTTATGGTTTCACATCTGCCGTCTCTCCACTCTCTCTGTGTTGGAATCTATTCATGCTGGCATATGAGTAACTGATATTATTTTAAAAAGTTTTTCATGAAACTGTATGTACAGATGTAAAAATGTAGGGAGTAGAATAATTAACTTAAATGTGTACTGTACAGATTCAGTAATTACTAGATTTGGTCCTTTACTTATTCCAGTTTTTATATTCTAGGCAATAAGAATCTGTAGGGGATTTCATTTGCTGTGACAGATAAACTGAACTGTCAGCTTGGGTGGCCCAAGGGCTGCCTAGGCAGTCCGTGCAGCACACCTCCGGGTGTGCCTGGCTGGGTCGTGAGAGGATGACCTGAGTACTCACCTGCCCCCAGCCGCTTCTTCTTTGGCTGTTTCCCCGATCCGCTTCCCTGCCACCGTGAACAAAGCAGTTGTGCCCCACTGTACTGTTTCCCCACGTTTCTGCTGTGGAGCTGCCTGCCGTGGACTGAATTCTCCGAAGCCGTGAGCCATATCACACCTCTTCTTTAAGTTATAGGTGTCAGGTATTGCACCCCAGTGATGCAAAACTGACCAACACGCTTTGCTTTTCTAGCCCAGCATCTGCAAACCTCCAGTCTCCCAAGCTGTGCCAGAACACAGCAAATGATTAGTGGGAAAATGAGACTTAGACCTGGGTCTCTAAGGTCTAAATCAATATTTCAGATGTGTCTGAACTCCACCAAGCCTGCCAGTCTTACTCTTGGACAATCAGTCATTGTCCTCTAAGGGGTGAGATCATTTCTTGCCAAGTGCCCCAAAGGAAAGAGGCAGATGGCTATAGGGATCTCACCTGTGAAGCGTTTGCCACCCTGTATCTCTCTCTCTTTTTTTTGCTTCTGGTACTAGGAATTGAACTGAGGGCCTTTATGCTGAGCTACATCCCAAGCTCTTTTAAAATTTTTTATTTTAAGAGAGGATCTTGATAAACTGCCCAAGCTGGGCTTGAACTTACAATCCTCCTGCCTCAACCTCTCAGCGAGCTGGGATTACAGGCTTGCACAGCCGTGCCAACCTCGATTTTTGAATTTATGTGAACCTTATTGTCTCCAGAGTTCTCCGATTCTGAGGTATGATGTTTACAATTTGTTTTCCTCGTGGTTGTTGCACTGGGCATGTTGGCCCACCCTAGCCTAGTCTGCTCCATCTTGCTTTACTTTTAATTGGGGCATAAGGTTCATGCTTATTCTTTAGAATACTTCTACTGATAAATTATTAATTTTAGGAGTTTTATTATATTAAACAATGACAACTAAACAGGAAAAATGTCACAAAAATAAAGTATTGAATTTTTAATATTTATTGAGTGTTTATAAAAAACGATCAAAATTTTCAACATTGACTGTTTTTTGATGTACTAAGTTGGGAAAAGAACAGCATAAATAAATTCTTATATGAGCTATAATGAAAATACCAATAGCACTTCACAAAAAAATAATCTTTACTTCACTTATCACACACCTAAGGCAGTCTGCACACGTGACAACAGTGTATCCACACACACCTATTGCTTATATTGACAGCACATGTGCTTTGCTTTTCTGGCCTTTTTGTAGGACATACTTGACATCTAAGTGGTCTTGCTTTTGTCAGGAGGTTCTTATTATATTATACAGTGTGCCATTAACAGGAACATAAAATATCAATGAAATAAAGTATTAAATTCTTAATGTGTATTTAGAATACACATCAACAGTTTTGCATCAGCTGTGTACTTGCTCACAACCTAAAAGATAACATCAGAAAGGAGTTCCTACATGAACTACAATGAAATACTGATAGCACTCTACCACAAAAAGAGGTTTCACTTCAGACAAGATCGGGTGGGTTCAGGGTGTTTTGGCGTAGATGAGGCTTCACTTCCAATGCCGTACCCAAGGTGGTCTTCACACACGACAACTGCATGCTCCATACACAAATTTTGCTTACCCTGATAGCATGTCTGGTTTGTTTTCCTGAACTTTCTTGTAGGGTACAGTAAACATCTTTGTTGTTTCCCTGTTGTATAGTAGGTCTTTGTGATGCTGTGCCTGCCTAGTCACCTGTCAACTTACCAGTGTGCTCCACATTTTTTTGCATAATTCCCTGGGCAGAAACATTTCATTTTTCCTCTGCTGTAAATTATCTCTTAGGAGAGCCGGTCCCAATCACCTAAGATAAGTTCTCTGTGATATTTTTCACTTGTTATTTTCTTTGTAAACTATCAAACTATTTATGACATACATGTTTAGGACTGAGTAAAATACAACCATTGGCCAATCCTTTGTGTTTAAAGTGTCATTGTAGTTACTGCATAATTCATCAATGACATCTACTCCACCTTTGGTTTTGTTGTAGAAAGTGTCCATCTCAGGCTTCTGTTTTGTCAAGGCTCTCCTATCAATATTTCCATCATGGTGCAGTGTTGACAGCAGCAGTACCAGTTTGTTTTTCTTTGCCATATACAGGCCGATGTTATATTTTTCTGAAATCCACAGATTTTACTATAGGATTCTGTGCTCTGAAACTGCAACATTTCATTTGGAAATTCTGCTTTGTTTCTGTGTAGAGTTCCTGTGCTGGTCAGCTTGTGCTCTGCTGGCAAATGTAACATCAATTGGAAACTGGTAAACCAGTTGTCAAATGTCACAATGTGATTAGTTTGGGAGATGGGAGCAACAAGCCTGTTTGCAGCATGGTTAGGTTTTCTGCTGTGCTATATGAGTAAGGACTGATGGCTGAGTTCCAGGATAGATGTCTAGATTGAAAGCATCATAAGCCTTCACATGCGCAAGGGCATAAAATTTGGTGCCATATTTTAACCCATCACTTTTCAATAAGTCTTTTACATTCCTGCAATTACCATGAGAAATCCCTTCTAAGTACAGCAGACATATGAATGTTTTCATTTCAGCCAGTGAGGTGTCATAATAAGTACATTTTAAAATATGGTTGTTGGTGCATACAGAACATTTTACTTGGATTTCAGCCTTTGTGTGTTTCACAGCATTTTTGCTATTGCAATTTCCAACATGGAATGGTGGTGCTGGGGTTCTGTCCAATACTTTTACCCC
>NW_004955458.1:13897055-13904226 GCF_000276665.1 Chinchilla lanigera
ACCTTGCGCTTGCCAGGCAGGCGCTTTTGCCGCTGAGCTAAATCCCCAGCCCCTGTATCAGTGGATTCTTGTTCCATTTCACTGTGTCCTTTCATTTCCCTGTCTGTATCAGTCAGTTCTTGCCCCATTTCTTGTTCCAGTTCACAGAAACTTTGACTCCCATGGCTAATGTCAAAGTCACCACCATCACCCACCTACACAAATCTTCTGTTGTGAAAGCATGCAGTGGAACATCTTCATCATTCATGCATGAGTAATCTGATGATTCACTTTTGACCTCCTCCAAAACTTGCAAATCTGGTTTTCCATGTGCCATTGTACTGAACTGGGCTACTTCTACCACAAAAATCAAAAGAAAACTTTTTAGAAGAACAAATCCTGGAAGGGTGTGGGTCTATTGGACCCTCTGTGATGCTTGGGTAGGCATATGCAAATCAAAGTTAGAGGGTGAATATAAGAGGAGTGAAAATCCTCTTTTGCCACTTTTGCACATATGAACACACCTTGCCATTGATCATACTAGGTAGGTAAACAGATAGATTGCTTCCTGTATCCCCCATGGACATGTACTGAGACACACAGCAAGCTACTCTTAAGCTAAAGTACAAATTTACAGTAGAAGACTAAGGGATGAGCCTGCTGGACCCAGTCTTACATACCTGTTCATGATGCTGATCTGGTGGTCCAAGATGCACAAACTCAACCTCAACTTCATGACAGTGTGTATCCAAAAAGGAAATGTACTTGTTTGTATTCTGTAAATTTTTTATTAACCTACAAATACGGGTTTAACATTTAAATATATTACTGGGGAATGTGCATGAAAACATTATCTTTGTTTAATCAGAAAGTGAGACTAAAACAATGCTCCATTCTAAACTCAGCAGACTATGGTTCATACAAAAGTATACAGAGTTAAAGCAAATTGTATCCAGTTCCACAGGTGTGACTTTTATGAGTGTCTTTATTTCTAAAACATAACATTACATCAAGACATCTTCTAGTAACTTTCTATCAGATTTCAAATACAACAGAAAAAAAGGCGAGAAGAAAAACCTTGAAGAAATTAATCTTGTATTAATTTAGCTTCTTTCTTTTTTTTTTTAACTGAAGATTGAACCCATGGCTTTTGCACTTAGCTTCATCCCTAGGCCTTTTAAAAGGTTTTGATTTTGAAACTGGATGTGGTGGACCGTGCCTGTAATCCCAAGGGGGCTAAGACAGGAGGATCGCTGTGATTTCCAAACCAGCCTGGGCTACGGAGTGAGTTCAAGGCCAGTTTGAACTACATAAGGAGACCCTGTCTCCAAAAAAAAATAGTTTTTATTTTGAGATAGCCTTAACTTGCCTAGGCAGGGCTTGAATTTACAATTCTCCTGCTTCAGCCTCTCAAAGTGCTGACACTACAGACATGCACTGACTGGTTCTTTATTTTTTTTAAAAAAATTATTCATACATTAAAAAGTTTCTTTATTGAGGTATTATTTAAATTTACAAAATAGCATTCATGCTTATATTTCAAGGAGGTTTTGATAAACATGTATGGCTGCATAACCAGCCTCACAATCAAGGTATAGAAAACTTCCACAAATATGTTGAAAAATCACCCTTTGGTATCAGCTCAGATAAACCTTCAGCTCTCTGCTGCAGCCAGCTACTTCCTTCCTCCTCCTCCTCACAAGTAGCAGGTTTCTGACTCGAGCACTTATATGCAGTACGTGGCTACTACTACCTCTGAAACAGAACATTGTGACTCAAAGCTCGAAGACTTTCCTGATGGGCTGCTCTGCTTTCTGTTCCCATCTTTTCCCCTGGAGCCCTCTAATTCTCCTGAATGCAGAGGCACTGCTTTGGACTGGGCATATTGCTCTGTTGCTTTGTAAATCTTTTCTCCCCTTGATTCATATTTCTGACTGGCTTCCTTGTAGCTGGGGGTCTCCTATTTCTTTTGAACCCCCCCAGAGTATCCTTCATAATATTTTGTTCTGTAAGTGCGCTTAATAAACACCCTTTGCAAAGAGTAAGTGAACTTCACTTTCTAAGTCCTAGAGCTAGACTTACTCCACGCAACCTCTGCGACTTCATTCCATGCTGTGAGCTCTGAGCACACACTCAGGACACACATGGCACCATTAGCTCCCTCGGCCCTTTACCCAATTTCATATCTGAGTAGTAGGAGATTGTCTTCTACAGAGGTAGTGACCCACAGCACTGGCAGTGTCTGTCTGCTAGTGTGTTCACTATTAAACTGGATTTTTAATGCTAATAATTAACTACACTTATCTCTCTCTTGGACAGAAGCCATTTCATTCTTTCCAGTGAGATAAAATGTTATTTGAGTAACTATCAAGGCCATGGGAGGAAAAGGAAAAGTTTGTTATTACCATGTTTTAGGAAAAGTGAAAGAAATTCAGGTTTCATGAAATATTTCTTAAAAATAATGATTATACTGAAATAGCACGGCAGTAGTTAACCCCACACGACCCTGTTGTTGAACTATCAGATTTTCTCCTGTTTTTAATCCAAGTGAGTCTGGGAAAAATAATACTGGCCCTTATATACATATCACTAATGCAAACATGGATGGGTTTTTGGTATGATTCCAGGAAATCTAGAGAAATGAAATTAAAAGTTTTATTTAAGCCCAGTACCAGTAATCTTGTTTCATAATACTCTGTAGAAATGCTTGGTAAATCCCTACTTTGATTCCTGTTCTGGCCAGGAGTGACTGTAAGCAAACAGCCTAGCAACTGTGGAAATTAAAAGAAAAGAAAGAGGGAGGCAGAAAGTAGGAGAAAGAAAAGATTTGTGTAATCTTTGACCCATATAATTAATTGATAAATAATCAAGAGTTGATAAATAGTCAAGGTCAAGGTGGGACATAAAGTAAGACATGAAAATTTATGAAGCACACACTACCGCTAGAGCTTCCCCGTGTGATATCTCATTTAATCCATTACTACTCTAAGTAAATATACATGTACCTTATACATAAGCATTATTTTAGAGCTATACAAACCTAAGAGTCAAAGCAATTTAAATAACTATGTGAAGGGCACAGAGCCAGAGTCAACACCCAAATCCTGTGACTCCAAGGCTCATGTAGCCACAGTCCATATTTATGTCTTGCTTTTTGTCATAGAATGGGGGGCAGAGCAACAGATCTTGCTTTTTATTTATTTTTATTTTTGCCACAATATGGGCGAGATGGTTATCTATCAGTGACAAGTACAGATATGGTAACCCCACTTTGTACATTTCTGTTTGCTTGACAGTGTAGCTTACCTGCAGGGCTTCTGGACTGACTCCCACAGAATGCGTAAGGCTTGGTGTTCTGAAAGTAAATGCTAGCCTGTCACTCGAAGAGACACCTTTCAGCCTTCCTAGTTGGGCTGCTGTTGGTTTTTAGGACGCTTCCTCCTAGTATGAGTATCAAGATTACAGGGCTGATCCCTGGCTCCTGATTGACAGTGGTAGGCTTTGTAGGAGACAGAAACCCAATCAATAAGCCAGACACACAGAAGTGGTCTCTCAGCCTTGGAAACGGGGCCAGGCGGTGATGGCAGAGATAAATGTGGTTGGTCTGACCTCTGGGTGTCAGCTTTGCCCTGTACTAGCAGCTTCCTTCTCAGTGTCACTGTCTGTTTTTCTCTTTCCTGTTCTTTTTTTTTTTAAGCAGTGCTGTTTGAATTCGTAAGTGAGAGGCAGTTTTACAGAACAGGACATGTGAGGAATACAAAGCTGGGGAGCTGGAATGTGTGCAGGTGAGATTTACCTTTTCTAAGAACAGCTTTACATAAAGCAATGATGGGAGTCATTGGGCCCTGATGATGAAAATCTGTAGATGAACGTGAAGTTAGGAATGTCGGAGACAGATGTGCTACATGTGTTACACAGAGCCATCTGCTAGTATATTTAATAGTTGCAAGAATAATAGCAGTTGATATTTGTGAGTGCTGACTAGGTGCGAGGTACTGTGTGATGCACGTTAATTATTATTCCTTCTCTATGACATACATATGATCATATCCATTTTAAGAGTAAAGAAACTAAAATTTGAGAGGTTGTGTAATATAAAGTCACCCAGTTAGTAAGAGGTAGAGCTACTGGAAGCCACGTTTGTCTGACATTGAAATCCCTACCTTCAAGGGAAAAGGAAAAATATAGATATATGTACATATACAAAATAGTTAGGATAGTTATACTGCTGATTTCTCTTAGTTCATTGAAAAGAAAGCTTTGTGCTAATATAGTGTGGTGAATTTTTCATGCCCATAGCCTATACTCTGAGCAACTACTTTGAAGATAACCATGTGCATTGCATGAACCATTGTTACTCTCCTATTATCTTGTTTTGAAATTTTGTTTCACTGTTTTCTCTCTGTAAAGTAAAATAAAAATAAATAGAAATCCCTACCTTCACATATTTTGCTATTTTATGGTACAAGGAAAGTGCAAGTCAAACTCCCTAAAACTTTTCAGCTCATTTTCTGTCCAGGATCACTGACATAACCAGAACCAGAATCCAGATTTTAGTCTTGACCCACTGAACACTGATTGACTGAGTGGCTGTTTTGGAATCAATTTGCTTTTTCAGAGTTTCAGAAAATAAGATTTGACATAAAATATATGTCAGTGGAATTAACTTTAAAAGCTGGACAGAAAATGAAAACTCTTTGGTGTCTTTATGGTCCACTCTGGTGAACGGAAATGCAGAACTCTCCCACTCAGGGCTGCATCCCCTTCCTACCCCATCTGCATCTCTTATCAACACCGGGTCAGCACACAGAGGCTGGGTCAGAGCCCCAGACAGCTCCCTGTTCATGGGTACTGATTTGACCAGGAGTTGGTTCCTGGCTCTTGGTGGGAGCTCAAGCCACACCCACTTCCACAGCAGCCCGTCTGCCTTCCGAATCTTTTCTCTCCTGTCTGCTCCGATTTTTCTGCTTGCTCCTCTTTGCAAATCCAGTCCTTCTAACCATGAGTTAAACAGCTTTACTGCAGGGCTAGTGGTGGTTCAGTGGTATGGGATGTAGCTAGCATGCATGAAACTCTGGATTCACTACCCAGTGGCAACCAAAAAAAATGTGCTCCTGTTGGATCTCAGTAGCTTTCTCAAACTGCACTTAGGAACTATGGTTGGGACATATTGAAGCAGTGTTATTTTATTATCATGCTTGTTAAAAATTGTTCCCAATGACTGAAGGAAATAAGCCACAAATTTCTTGGAATTTACTATGACTAATGATTTGTAATCCTGACTAAATTTACTGAGCTGCCACTGCAAGAACTTATAAAATGATACTGCATACATTCTTGAAAATTTTATAAGAAATTTGAGTTTTTCAATATTCAAAAGCTGGGTTACTTCTAAAACGGGATTTCTTCACCATAAAAAGCTAGGTTTAATCTGTGAGCTAACTCCATTAATAAGGTTTAAAAACACTTGCCTCACAAAGCTGATTGTTTTCTGTTAAATGAACAAACATTTCTCTTACACAATGACTTTCCTATGCTCCAATGGTGTGACATTGACAGGAAAACTTTACACACTCAACTCAAAACGACCTCTGTCCAATAATAAGTGTGGATCTCTACTTCAGAACAACTATGGACATTTTTAAAAAATTTATTTTAAAAATAAAAGAAGGAAAACATTAACAAACAGACATCCATTTACAAAATAGCATAAGAACAATACAAGCAATACTGAATTACAGACAAAGGGGTAGGAAATTAACAAAATTATGTTGTTGTATTACATATTGCTGTCTTCAAACTGGTTTCTCAGGAAAACAAATAGAGACACAAAAGATTGATAAAATAATTAATCATTAACTGTTCCTTTCAGTAAAGTGATAGAAGTCCGTAGTACAACTATGTTAGCTATCCTGTATATACATATATACTAACTTCCCCTTCTTTCTTTTCTTTTTTTTTTGGGGGGGGGTTCCAGTACTGGGAATTGAACTCATGACCTTGTGCTTGCCAGGCAGGCGCTGTGACGCTGAGCTAAATCTGCAGCCCCCTTTCTTTTCTCTTTTCCCTCATCCAGTTGCTCTTTACTTTAGAGCAGTTTCCTTTCATTTCAAAATGTCCATCATACCTCTTAATTTTTATTCACTCTTTCAGGTTCTTACACTAGTGAGACAATATGTTGCTTACACATGGAGGTCTGGTTTATTTCACTTATGAGTATGGTCCCTAGTTGTGACCATTTACCTGTAAAAACCTCGAGTGTATTTTTCTTTATAACTGAATAATACTCCATTTTATAAATAAACCACAATTTTTTTATCCATTTCTTAGAGGATGGACATTTGGGCTGCTCCCACAATTTACAATTACAAATTGTGCTGCTATGAACATGGGTGCATATATATTACTGTAATATGATGTTTTCAGATCTTCTGGGAAAATACCCAGAAGGGGAACAGCTGGGTTGAATGGAACCTCTAGACCTAGTTTTTTGAGGAATCTCCAAACTGATTTCCACAGTGGCTTCCCCAGTTTGCATTCCCACTAGAAGTACAGAAGAGTTTCTATTTCTCCACAGCCTAGCCAGCATTTGTTATTGGTTGATTTCTTAATGATAGCCATTCTGACTGGGGTGAGACGAAATCTCAATGTTGTTTTAAAATTTGCATTTCTCAAATGACTAATGATGTTGAACATTTTCTCATGTATTTATTTCCCATTTGTATTTCCTTATCTGAGAAGTGTGCATTCATCTCAGCTGCCCATTTTTGGACTGGGTCTTTCAATTTGGAGGGACTGATACTTTTTAATTCTTTATATGTTCTAGATAGAAGCCCTTTGTCTGAGGGACAGTCAGCAAAAATTTTTCCAAGTTTGTGGGTCTTCTTTTGACTCTGCTGGTGATTTTGTAAGATGTGCAGAAACTTTTCAGTAGGATGAGATCCCAGTTGTTGATGCTTTGAAGCATTTCACATGCAGTTTGGTTGTTGTTCATGAACTCCCTGCCTACCCCTATGTGTTCAAGGTTTTTACCTACTTTCTCTTCCAACACACTTAGTGTTTCTGTTTTAATATTGAGATCTGTGATCCATTTTGACTTGCTTTGGTGTATGGTGATAGACTTGGGTCTATTTTTCAGTCTTCACCAAGTGGCAAGCCAATTTTTCCAGCACCATTTATTAAAGAGGCTATC
>NW_004955458.1:13910001-13911380 GCF_000276665.1 Chinchilla lanigera
CATCTATTCCTATTTTCTGTAGGGTTTTTCTGATGAGTGCATGTTGGACCTTGTTGAAAGCTTTTTCTGCATCTATTGAAATGATCATATGTTTTTCATCTTTGGCTCTGTTGATACAGTGTATAACATTTACTGATTGCAAACATTGAACCATCCCTGAATTCCTGGAATGAATTCAACTTGGTCGTTGTGTATGATTTTCTTGATGATTTGATGCATTGTATTTGCTAGTATTTTATTGAGTATCTTTGCATCTATGCTCATTAGGGAGATTGGCCTACAGTTCTCTTTCTTGGCTGGGTCTTTCTCTGGTTTTGGTATCAGTATAATACTTTCCTCCAGAAATGAGTTAGGGAGAATTTCTTCCTTTTCAATTTCATTGAAGAATCTGAGGAGTATTGACATTCAATCTTCTCTGACTTTCTTGTAAATTTCTGCTGTGAATCCATCAGAGCCTGGGCTTTTCTTTGTCAGTAAGGTTTTAATCACATTTTCAATCTCAGTAATTGATATTGAGTTATTCAGGATTTTTATATCTTCTTGATTCAACTTTGGTGATCTGTACATATCTAGGAATCTGTCCATTTCTTTTGCATTATCTATCCTATTAGAGTAAAGATTTTCAAAGTAGGTATTAATGATCTTTTGAATTTCTGTAGGATCTGTAGTTTTTTCATCCTTTTCATTCATTATTCATGAATTTGAGTTTTTTCCTTTCTTTTTTTGATAAGGTTGGCTAGGAGTTTATCAATTTTATTTATTCTTTCAAAGAACCAGCTCTTTGATTCATTTATTTTTTGGAGAGTTTTCTTCATCTCAATTGCATTAATTTCTGCCCTGATCTGTATAATCTCCTCCGTTCTTTGGACCCTGGGCTTGATTTGTTCTTCTTTTTCTAAAAGTATGAGGTACAGAATTAGCCTATTTATTTGTTCTCTTTCTGTCTCCCTTATGTGTGAGTTCACCGCTATGAATTTCCCTCTGAGGACTGCTTTCATTGCATCCCACAGATTCTGGTAAGTTTTATTTATCTTTTTGTTTATTTGTAGGTATTTTAAAATTTCTTCTTTAATTTCTTTAGTGACCAAGTGGTTTGTCAGGAGGTTGTTATTTAATTTCCAAGTGTTTATGGAGTGTTCGAAGTTCCTTTTTTCATTAATTTCCAACTTCGTTGCATTGTGGTCAAATAATATGCATGGGATAATTTCAATTGTTTTGCATTTAGTTAGGTATGCTCTATGGGCTACAATGTGGTCTATTTTAGAGAATGACCCATGTGCAGCTGAGAAAAATGTATATTTTGATATTGTGGGGTAGGACACTCTGTATACATCTACTAAGTCCACTTGTTCACAGCTTTGGTTCAGATCTGTTATTTC
>NW_004955458.1:13911715-13933685 GCF_000276665.1 Chinchilla lanigera
TAAAATGTGTTTCCTATATATAGCATATCATTGGATTTTGTTTTTTAATCCACTCTGCCAGTCTGTTTCTTTTGACTGGGTAATTGAGGCCATTTACATTGATGGTTATAACCAATATGTGTAGATTTATCATTGTCATGTTATTTACTTGCGTTGGTTTCTTACTTTTTCTACCTGTTTACTTGCTTGCTCTTCTTGACATTTCATTTCTACTGTTGCTCTTGAAATTGTGGTCATTTTTTTCTCTGTCTAAGATACCTTTTAGTACTCTTTATAATGCTGGCTTGGCACTCATGAAGTTCTTCAATTTTTCTTTGTTGTGAAAATATTTTATTTCTCCAAACTACGGACTTTTAAAATTCATTTCTACATCCTAGTGAATATTCAAGTCAAAGATGTTTGGTATAAGATAGCCAAATAAGGCACAGGATTTGGAGAATTGTCACTAGGACATTTTTATTAGAGAATCCTCTCAGTTACCTGGTGCTATTGTAAAAAATTACTACTCTCATAGCATTTAAATCAGGATGCATGTGTTTTCTTCCAGTCTTAGAGGACTGAAGTCAGGAGCAAGCCAGGCTGCACTCCTTCCGCGAGGCTCCTCTGAAAGAACGCTGCCCGTCACACACTTTTCCCTTCAGCTGCAGACCCGAGGTCCTCATTTTCCGTTGTTCTGCAGCCCCAGGGCCTCACTTTCCCTGTCTGCAGGCTCCCTTTTTCCACCTGCGAGCCCACAGGGCTGGTTGGGTGCTTAGCTCACTTTGTGTCTCTCTGCCCCTTTCCTTCCTGTCCATCTTTCTTCACCATCTGCTGCTGCTGACTCTGCCTGATTGCAACCAGAGAGGTGTCTCTGCTCTACAGATGTGAAGGATTAGGCTGGGCACGTTCAGATAATCGAGGATAATCTCTCTATTTTGAGACCTGTAATCTTAATTGCATCTGCAAGATTTCTTTATCGTGTTTCCTAGTCTCCTTTTTGGTAAATAATCTTGGAGAAACCTCTTAAGAATCCTGTTTGCCTCAGAAATGAATATAGGAGAGGCCATCATTAGGTGCTGTTTGGCTAGAGGACAGTGGGCTGTGATTCAGAATTGCATACCACTGCTGCTTCTAGTATTAATCTGTGAGATGACCAGCATCTCATCAACAAACTGCATAGCCGGTTCATTGAAACAGATGCTGATATAGTAACTGAGTGAAAGTTATACACTTACTCACATGAAGAATCACTTTCATGTTTGCACAGTCACTAGATGTGATTTATGGGAAGAGCTAGTGATACTTGTCACCTGTTTCGTGGTGATGTCCTACAGCCCAACACCCCTGAGCATCAGTATTATCTGACCTTTCTATCACCTGCTTTCCTCATCTGGCTTAATCCACATTCAGGGATGAAGATCCTTCATCAGGAAACTCACCTGGGGCAGTGGACTGAGAAACTGATGCCCAGACCTAAGATTACCTAGCAAGTTGAAGTTCAGCCTCCAGGATGATGAACCATGTAGAGTTGGGTTGGGGAGCCCCCATGGCCAGGAAAGACTTTCCTGGGTTCAACAAAGGAAAGTAGAAAGGGGTTGTGTTTCTCTAATGCTCCCTTGAACTCCTAAGCCAGTGTTTGTTTGTTTTGTCTTTTTGAGACAGGGTCTCACTATGCAGTTCAGGCTGGCCTTGAGCTCACTTTGTAGCCCAGGCTGGTAGTGAACTTGCAACGATCCTCCTGCCTCAGCCTCCCGAGCGCTAGGATTATAGGCATGCACCACCATACCCCAAATTGTTTTGGATAGATTTGAGTGGCCTTTTGATTTTCACCTCTCTATGTTCACAAATCTCCTTAAATCTATACTCTAAATCCATAGTTGTTCAATATACCACACTATCGGAAGTTTACAAACATGAACGCAATAGAAGATAGCACATTTATAAATGAACTTGACCTGAACTATTCCAGATACATAAAAATTTACATGGTTTCTTCTTATTGAAATACCCAAATGGATAACCAAAAGGGTTAATGTATGGCCATAAAAATTTAGGATATTCTTTCAATGCATAGACAAATACAATATACTCTTTGTAACCCAGCGAACATCATTTAAATTGTCTTCTCTCCTTCCTTGGTGGTGTACAATGCAGTGATTGCTATGCCTGATAAAGACCTGTAGCCGTAGTCCATGGCTTATGAACTGTCACAGAGAAAGGAATGCATGTCTAGCCAGACGTGGTGATGCCTGAAGGGCTGAGGCAGGAGGACCACGAGTTCGAGTTTTCCTGGGCAGCGTAGCGAAATCCAGTCTCAAATTAAAATAAATAAATAAAAATGCCTCAGGGTGTAGCTCGGTATGAAAACCCTGGGTTCCCTCCCCAGTCACAAAAAATAGAAAACAAAAGAAAACATGTCCAAGTTGGGTGCTAGGAATTTTATGCAGATTCTTTGAAAGCTGCTAGCTAGTGTTCTGTAGTTACACAGACACTTCTGATTTAACTAGGATGTTTGGTAGGTAGATTGTGCTCATAGAACCTGAGAAGTGTGTACACTCTGGAATTACTGTAGTGCTTTTACTATTTCCTCTGCAGGATCCAGTGGAAAAACTTTGTATGAGACATAGCCCGGACCTGGCCCAGTTCAGTGAATCAGAACAGCCAAATGGCAGAGTGGACTTGGTCTTGTCTGAGCTGTGTCCCTGGGGTCTACGGCAGTGACTACAAAGCACTAGCATGCAAGCAACGAGAGTGCTACACAGAGGGCGGTCCTTACCTGGAGGGAAGTTATATCTATAAAGTATTTAACGTGTGTGAAAGCATGAAGGATTCTGAAGGAAGGACATCATGGTACAAACTTTACGTTAAAACTGTTTAGGTTCAAATGCTTCTGGCTCTACCACGTACTTGTTCTGTAAGCTTAAGCTAACCTGTCTGAACTGCTGGCTAATCTGTAAAATGAGAATAATACTTCCAAGGATTAATGTCAAAGTTAAAAAACAGTGATGCTGTTTAACATCGAGTGATGGGCATAGGAAGTTCTTGGTAAGTCTTTGCTGTTATAATTAATTTGAACCCTTCCACTGGATGCGTATGTACTGAGACTTGTGGGTAAACACCAGAAAGAATGATTATGTTGTTGGATAATTGCAGAGGAGAACTTGCATTTACACAGAGTCAAAATAGGAACACTTTAATATTCAAAACAGAAAAAAGTACGGTGGAATTATCTCGACTCCTAGAGGGTGGGTGCAATGGCCATGAACAAAACAGTATATACATATGGCTTCTGATTCATGACCACCGCCCAGACTGGGCTAGCATGCTATGTGCCGTTTCCTTCCACCCTTGCAATAACCCTAGCAAATGAACACTATTACCAGCCACCTACAGCTTACAAATACAGAACTGAGCTTGAATAATTGTCAGTGCTACAGTCACGTGGCTGAGTGTGAGAACTGACATTCAAATCCTAGTTTCTGTCCACACTGCGAGCATAGCATCACCAGAGTAGCACCAGTGACCCAACTCTGTGTAACAGGCACTCCCTGGGAGTTACTCCTGTCGGTACTAAGGAGGCTGGCAAAAGGTGTCCTTCGGGGGTGGCCTAGCCATTCCAGCCTAAAGCACAGGTCACCTGGAGGCCTATGAGGCAGGTTTCTTCAAGCCCCTAATCACTTATTGTAACAGTACCTGCCTCATTTAGTTAATTAGGGTAGTGAGATAAATATAAGGCACATTATTGCAATTATGGGCAACCAGTACTATCTGCTTACTCTGTGTGAGGCAGTATTATCGATCTCCACAGTGACCCAATGAAGTAGGCATTATTATTCCCTTATTACAGATGATAACTGACTCAGAGAGGTTAAGCAATTTGTTCAAGGCACAGAGCCAATAGTAAGAGATATACTACTCTGGAAATGTTGACATAAATTAGAGAACCAAGGGGTCCGAAGGATGCTTAAGAAGGTAGATGTTACTGGTGGGGAGGGGTTCTCTGTGCTTCCAAACCTGGTGAGTTGATCCATGAGCATTTTGGGAAGCTCTTTCTTCTGGTCAGGGGCTGTGGAGGCAGAAGGCTTGTGAAAACCAGAGTCACAGGACCTGAGTAACAGTGGAAGCCGCTCACCAAGGACCTGGCTCCGTCTGAAAAGTTCAGTGACAGTTGCATAACAACGTATTTATAACAAAAATAAGCTCATATTTATAGAATTTTCTGTCACATTTAATGAAATACTCAAACCATTTTCTCAGAAAGAAGAGAGAAAAACACCTACAGAGAAAAGAAAACCATGACTTTTTAGGTTGGATTGCAACTTGTCACCCTAGTTATATTTCTTGAAAATTCCTTTAAATCTTGCCAGTGGACAGAGGAAATTACGAAAAGTAACAGTGAAGTTGAAAAGGACAGAATGCAAAAGCTGCTAACCAAGACTTCAGTTTGCCCGCCACACTCTCTGGGTAGTTTGACTGACAGCATTTTAAACACCTTTTAAAAATGCCACAAGACAGATTGCACGCATGCTTAATTATCCTAGAAAATATTCAAGATAAAGGCTGAAGTTGACTTAAAGAAGACCCTCCAAAATGATTGATAACAGAACTATGTTGATTACAGGCCAGCCTTTGACATACGGCTCCTCTTTGAGATCTGAAGTAGCTCCAGGTGGAAAGTACAGGTGGATGTAAAAGAAGATCTCCCAGAGATTAGCCCTAGCAGGTTCCTTTGCTTGAAGGCGGCAGAGGACAGCTGCCATTGTGAATTTCGGTGGACAGAGAACCCTCCTACACTTCAGTGTTTGCCGTTTGCACCTCTTGCTTAATGCTAATGTTCTCCTGCATTTGCAAGATCACGTGCCTTACATTTGCCAGCATGAATTTAAAAAACAAGAAACAAACATGGCACATAGAAAGCAAACAGAAGGCAGTGTTTTAAACCAGAAATCAGGTCAAAACAGAAGAGGAAATCTTCAGATTGTCATTATCATAACAGAATCTGATAACAATGGCAGTTACAATTTGTTGACCATATAGTATGTGCTAGGTGATGTGTTCTGATACATGTGTTGCCCTTTAATTTAGATGTTGAGTAGTCCTAATTTGAAAATCCCAAATCAAACAATGCTCTAAAACCAGAAGTTGGGGCATCTTGTTTTTCAGATTTTTGGATTAGGATGCACAAGTAGTAAAGTCAATATAAATATTCTAAAATTCAGAAAATCTCTGAAAGCTGAAACACACGTGGTCCAAGCATTTCAGGTGAGTAATTCTCAACCTGAAAATGAACTTCATTTCATTCTCATCTGATAGAAGAGGAACACAAAGCTTGCAGAGTTTAAGCATGCATGTAGCCTTTTGGTGCTGGTGCAGACTGTGAAATGAAGTTGGTCCTAACAGACAGCTGCTTGTAAAACTCTAGACCCTCATCTATTTATGCAATTTGAGACAAGTTATATGACCTCTCTGTGTATCTGTTTCATCATCTGTAAAAAGTGGGTGCAAAAAATAGCTACTCCTACCTTCTTTGAGATCACGTACCCAAAATTACAACAACTGAACCATCATCCCAGAGCCCATGTTCTGCACCAGTGCACACAGGGCCAAATAAAAGCCTCAGTCAGGAGTGCAAACGACAGATTTTGTCTAAAATTTGAACTCCTCAACTCTTGTCCGTTGCTACTGTGACTCCAGATTTCAATATTTTTGTTGTTGTTTTGTTTTGTTTTAATCTATACTTTCATCTGAGCCCGCAGTTCCTTTCAGAATCTCAAGGTCATAGGGTCAGGCTTTTCCCAGCAGACTACACTGCTACACTGCATAAGTTAACATTGGAGTTTACTTTTTCATTTACTTAAAAAGTGGTTATATTTTGGATTTTAACTACATTTTAGCTCAAAGAACTTGAACAAACTATCACAAAATTTTCTGTTAAGAAATTTTCTTAAATGTGCATAAGTGATATATTAATATGGCCTGCTGGCAGAACATGGTTAAACACAGAAGTATGTGAATGAAAAGGAATACTTCCTCTTGAGCCTCCTTTAGCGTTAGCTGCAGCAGGCAGGTCCATAAACAATCAGGGAGAGCAGCTTGTGTTCACCATCCCAGGTTGTTTGCTAAGCATTCTGTGCAGACATACATGCAGGTGTGTCTGCTTCTCAAGTTTAATTGTAATATTTGACATAATTTAATATTTTTATTTTAGTGACCCAACTGCCAAATGAAATTCAAACTCATCCTGTGGCAATGAAGCCTCTTATTGTGTTTTAATCACAATAGTGATAATAATAGTACTTTCTTGCTACTGTCCTGGTGCCCTGACAGGCGACCCTGCTTTAGAAGAAGTCCCCCCATATCTCCCGAGTGAGACTTGGTCGCCACCACTTCTATAGATTTACTTTTGTGGGTTCCTAGTCTAGAATACGCAGTGTGATAAAAAAAATACAGTGAGTGTTTCAATTAAATAAAGTATTACAGTGAAAGACTCATTGCGCTAATTTCCTTCGAGACGCCCCAACTCCCTTCCCCGCAGTCACCCCGCCTCTCCTACCTCCTCCTGAAGCAGTTCTGGAGGCCTCTTTTGTGGTCCTCTCTGGGGACAGCCAGAAACGCAGGTGCCAGGTCCGGTGGACAAGGCGGAGGAGGACCGCTGCGGCATTGTCAGGAGCTCGCCTGTCTGTGGGATGGCTCGGACACACACGGCTGGAACGATGGGGTAACCGTGTTCAAAGCAACGGGGAGTATTCTGAGAGGGGTTAATGGCAATCTATCTTTGTAATAAATTCTTAAAATTTAACCATTTGCCACATATTTGATCGCACTGTGCCCTTTCCCTGTTTTTCCCCCTTTCCGATATTAACCCACTTTGTAAAGGACCAACCAGGCCCTCTTTTCTCCAGGACCTTCTTAGACCTTCTGACCTGCACCGACGGGGGATTTTGTATTCTATCTAACTCTGGGAAGGCAGCTGTATTGCAGTGTTACTTGCATGTACTTCGTTTCCAGAGTAGAATTCTGTCTTTAGTGTGAAGAGTGTTTCTTGAATCACTTCACGTTCTTTCTATGGTCATTGGAATTGACAACAGCCATCTAGCATACTTGAGGACTTAAATTGCTTTAAAGGAGGCGGACTGTAGAGGTGTTACCAACTGGCATAGACGCTTAGCTGCGTGTAGATGGAAATCATATAAGGGCCAGTTTCAAGGCTAAAATAAAAGTTTGTTACAGCAAAGAACTATAGACACAGGCATCAAAGACGCTACCCCACAGCCAGGGTTTCCCTGGACAAGAGATGCGCCTCGTATTCATGGGGGCTTCTCCTGGTTTCCTGAACTTCCTGCTTTCCCATCTCGAGGACTGCATCACTGCTCCCTTGAATAACCCTTTGCTTTCTCTCCCCCTTGACTCTCTCCAGAGTGTGGCTGCCTGCTTGTTCCTATCTGGTGGCTACTTCAAAGTCCTAAAGGCTCCCTGCCTTGGTACACGCCTGGGCTCCATAGTCAGAGCACCGAACGCAAGTCCATTTCTGTAGCTTGTTTGCCGTTTGGCCTTGAGTGGGTGAATTAATTTACTTTAACGTCCTATTTGCTCTTGGCCTCAGAGGGTGCTTGAATATTATGCCCTTGGTTTAAGATAATTAACAATTGTGCTTCAGGCAGCTTTTACTGTATTAATTGTAGGAAATGTCGAGGAAGCAGTGCCTTGCCGAATGGACCTGCCTAGGGTGTCCACACTGGGGGGGCGGAAGTCACCAGAGAGTAACCTTGAAAACTCAACTGATACGATGGGCTCCCTACATCTGTGAGCTCTGTATCTCAGGATTCAACCAACTCTGAATCAAAAATGTTCCAGAAAAGAAATTACATCTATGCTGAACACCTAGTGACTTTTTTCCTAATTATTTTTTATTATTCCCTAAACAATAACATTTCTTTACATAGCATTTACATTGTATCAGGCAAAGTGACCTAGACTTGATTTAAAGTATATGGTACAATATGTGTAGATTATATGCACATGCTAAACCATTTTATACCAAGAACTTGAGCTTCCACCGATTTTGGTGTCTTTATGGCCAATTCCCTTCCTATATGGAGGAACAACTCTCTATATATTTTCAATATTTCCCTGTAAATATTAAGTATTTTTCACTTCTACATTTTTCCTTAGGTGAGGACACATTGCCCACATAAATACTGACATGGAACTGAATTTGGTGATTACAGCAAATAAACTGTGTGGTCAGGTATCAGTCACCATTTGTGACTGAGAAGAAATGTGTCAATGTCAACGACTTTGTAACTACAAACAGGGTCAGAGAACTAAATCCAGTGAAGCTTAGCTGGGACCATGCTGAAGTAGTGTAACCATGACCAATGAGTAAACTATTCAAAATTATTTTAAATTTTTATTTCTATTACAGTATTTTTAGTATGTGAATGCTATGTTAACTTGCCAATTTTCATAAATTACTGGTGACCCTGAAAATTGAGACTGTTTTAGACTATACATAGTCACTTAAGGAAACATGTTTGACTTGATATGTTTACTAAAGATAAATCTTCCAGCAAGTATCTTCTTCTAGTATACTCTCTAGTATACTAGAGAGTCAGTTATTTTTGCACAGAAGCTATATCCTAGTAATCCTATTGCTACAGAAGACCGACCAAACACGTGAAGAAATGGCATGGAGGAGGTTCAGGATGCAGTTTATTACCCTGCTGTACTTCTGACTAGGGTCTCTTTTGAAGAGTCAGAGACCCACCTGGAAGGGTTCTGAGGCTTTTTTAAAGGAAAAGTGAGTGGGGAGGTACACAGCTGATTGGGCGCATATGTCTGGAGGGTGGGTGACGTCATGGGGTGTGGAAGGACTTTCCAGACCTCAGTTATATTATAAAGCCATTAGTTAGACAGGCATTGCCACAAAAGGAAGAAGTGCCCTGTTCTATTTGAAGTTACACTGAAAGGTCATCAGTTCTATTTGAAGTTACATTGCAAGGTCATCAGTTCTATTTGAAGTTACATTGCAAGGTCATCAGTTCTATTTGAAGTTACATTGCAAGGTCATCAGTTACAAAGGCTGCAAAGACGGGGCTCCATGTAGAGGGAGAAGTGTTCTGTCATCGGCCTGCTGGACAGGTCCTCTTGGTATTGGCAGGCATCCTGGGCAGGCTTTATTTCAAATTTTAATTTTCCCCTTCACGATTATCAGGGTGATGGGACATTCTCTGGACTGGAATTTAGATTTTAATTAATTAATTTATCTGTGGCACTGGGGACCGAATCCAGGGGCTTTGCAAGGAGTTGCATTCCCAGCCCTTTTCTCTTCTTTTTGTAGTACCAGGAATCGAACTCAGGGCCTCATGCTTGCCACACAGGCACTGTGCCGCGGGCCCCCCAGCCCTTTTTATTTTGTATTTTGAGACAATGTCTTCCTAAGTTGCTAGGGCCGAGCTCAAACTTATGATATGAACCTCATTTCTCCGCGTCCAAAGGGCTAGAATTACAGGTGTGTGTCACCATGCCTGGCTTGGACTGGAATGCTGATTTTAATATGTGAATGATAAACAGAATTTTAGAACACTTTTTTCTGATTAAAAGTTTAAATTCATTTAATTTTTTAAAATTCCCTGTAGAGTAGCTATTTTCCCGTTTTACATTGCTTTGTGCAGTTAGTACATGTATTTTTTTCAGTAACTACTTATATTCTTGCCTATATTATTCAATAATTAGAAACTTCTGCATTAATTCCTCACATTTATTATGAGAAGCATCCTTTGTAAACTGTATTCCATTATAAAAATAAATTAGTTATTGATGAATAGGACCTTCATAACCAGAATGTTATAGAAACACATCATAAATTTTTTCTCCTTAGCACATTTAAAAAGCATTAAAATAAATGACAAAGAACTTACTAAATGTTTATGACTTTGGTTTATGCATGTGGACTAATGGGATGAAAGGCTAATCCATCAGTTGCCCTTACTGTATTTAATTTGCCTGGATTACTTTCTGATATTCTGGAAATAATTTATCTTTTTTGTCTTCCCTAAGACAAAGTAAAATTAATAATCCTGGAAAGTGGTTACCTTAAATTCAGTGTTGATGCAAATGGAGAGAAAAATAAGTTTATTGCAGGAACCAAGGAAAGCGTCCTCCACCTGGCTTTTGGGGTGCATTTTCTTCCTGTGCCATCCCTGCCCTGTTTGTCTGTGAGACTTACGAGTGGTGTCCTGATACGGGCAACTTTAGGGAGGGAAGTGCAAGGGTCAGGCGGCAAGACTCACTGATTTATGTTCTTGTTTCTAGAACCCAACTTTGTAGTATTTTTACTTATAAATTCTGCAGCATTTTATATTTTAAAATACTTTACAGTCACTATCAGTTGTTTCTGTTGCAAATTGGACAACCATAATACTGTACCTGAATGTAGATCATGCAAACTAACTGTGCTATTTTCCAGCATGAGAAACCCTACCAGGATGGTGGTGTTTTACCGGAAATGACTTCATTATCTGCTATATCAGGTTACGTAATAAAGAGTGACACCCATCTTGGGCAGTGAATGATGGTGTTTTGAACCCGGGTTTGTTTTCCGGGATTCTGCTGCAGAAAGAGACCTGAGCATTGAGTGGAAGTGGTTTGGTGTTGCAGATACCTAAGTTGGCTGTCAGGTGAGTAGCTGGCTGATTGTGACCATTTTAGAAGGTAATTTAACATCTGCTGGATTCTTTTTTCTCAGTGATAAGATGAGTGGCTTTCAAAGAGTCCTAAGTAAAGATTCTAGGGGCTTCCATCCTATTTCACACCCCAGCGGATCCTGAGCTGGAGGCCAGAACAAGAGCAAGAATAATTGGGTAAGCATGGAAGAAATGGGTCTTGAAGACCTGCCAGGGGGCAAGAACACCCGCTTCTCTTATTTATTTATTAGGTTTCTTTTTATCTTTTTCTTTCTTTCTTTTTTCCTTTTTTTGTCCTGTTGGGGGCAGAGGGTTCTCTGTTTAGGGGTAAAAAAATAAAAATTAGCAAAACTCTATCCAAGATGATATATATCTAGGTTTCCTTGCAGTCTTTTAATTTTATACTTTGAAGCTATGTAGCTTGCAGCATGGGTAAAAAATGAGTGTAATTTAAAAAATAAATGCCTTTAGAGAAACACAGTAATTCTCGTCCATTTGTGTCTTAATATTTTACATATGACTGTGACTGATGGGTACACTGCAGAGAGGGAGAGAACAATTTAATAGTTAATAGTTAAATTGCATTCTCTTGGCTGGTTTCTCTGTATGATATTTATCTCTATGACTTTAATGACGCCAAGCAGGCTACACTTGAAGTGACTCATATTGAATTTGGTGCATATAAACAGTTTTCTCTGTTCTAATGGCCCTGTCTTGAGTCAGTTTAACTATCTAATTTCCCTGGGAAGATTTGCTTTTGGTAAGTACAATTACCAATACATACATACCGGTTTCTTCTTTTGAATTTTAAAAGATTTTAAATTTTTGTAGATCTTTTGAAAATCTTGAAGTTTATAGAAATGGTGGGGGTTGAGAGCGAAAGAAAAATGACAGCGAAAGAAGATTCAGTGTCTGTCTGCTGTAGAGCTGCTTAGCACTTTCTTCAGTGTGTGCTTGAAGACTGTCTGAGGTGGGGTTGCTGCACAAACCAGTCTGACAGTCACCTACCTGGTTGGGAAAGCTGATGCTGTGACCTAGATTTGGAGCAGATAGATGCCAAAGGAAGGGTGGGAGAGCACAGAACTCCAATGTCAGTTCCCTGTGATTTCACGTCCTTGCATCTGCCACCTGCCTTCCCATACTGCAGGTCTCCCAGGGCCCCACAGCTCCCTGAACGTCTCTGCCTTGATTTCTCTGCGAGGGGGCCAGCCTGTGTGTTTTTGTCCTCTCTCTTCTACTAAACCTTGTCCTTTAAAGTTGTTAATACTTTGCCTCCAGAAATTTGCTCCTAGTTAAATGAAAGAAATCAAGGTCAAGATTTTCTGTGCTTGAGTTTAGAGGGGTCTCTGCAGCCAATAATTGGGAAAATTATTGCTGCTAAACAGGGACACCGCTGGACTCGGCCTCAATGTGGAACAAGGGCAAACTGTAAATACATTCCTGTCACACAGCAGCCTGTCTCTTCAGGTTGGATGGTAAACGTCCACAGAGCTAAGCAGCCACACGTGCCTTTAGCAGGTGGGCGGGCCACAGCCCTGTGACCCAGGACAGCTGGGCCTGCATGTGGGCCTTTGGAGAGCAGAGTTATCAGTGAGACCAGCAAAAAGGAAGTGTCTGAAGCAGCAACCAGGAGCCAGCAGTTGGGCTCTGGAGAGCTCCCCCAACAGGCCAGTCCCAGCACCCACATCCAGAGACCAAGATGAGCTCCACACCCAGCACAGTTCCCACGGCAAACTTGGCTGGAGCACACAGCACATTTCTGGGATCCGACGTGGACACCATCACAGAACTGTGAGCACCAGAGGTATTTTACTACTTTCATTCTCCCTTGTCTGTCTGATTGGCTGTCTCTTTCCTGTCTGCTTAGATGTCATCTTGTTTTGTTTTGTATTTTGTTTATTTTTGGTTTTGGGCTTTTTTCTTCTCTCCTCTTTCTCTGGTCTCTTTTTTTTCTTTCTTTTCCTCTTTTCTTTTTTGTTTTTCTTCTCTTTCTTCCTTCTTTTCTTTACTGCTTAGATTTCTTACCTTTCTTTTCCATTTTCTTCTATTGATCTTCTTTCTTTCTTTCCTCAATCACTTTTTGAACTTAAACTCTCACGTGAGTAAATATTATCTCTTCTCTTTCTGATTACTTCTTTGCATTCTATTTCATTCTTTCTCTCCTGTGTCTTCCAGTTTCCCAAAACTCGGATGACAAAAAATTTGACCTCATTCATCACTTTATCCTGTCCCCAATCCATTTTTAACCCTCCCATCCCTCACAGAAGGGCAAAAATCACTCCATGAAGGGAAAAATCACTGCATACAAGTACATGGCATATGTTTGATTTTGTTATATAACTTTAGAGTTTGCTCCTGTGGTCAGAGATAACAAGTTAATAGTTACCATAGTTTGCCAGCAGTTAAACTGTAGTTGAAACTATTGTTATTACTAACTGTAGTACGTTAGCCAGGCTCAGTTTTTCTCCCCTGTATAGGGTCATAATCATCATGACAGCCCAGTACCAAGGGATTGGGTGCTGGGCCAAATAGTAACTTTGCCTCCTTTGCAAATTGGGAAAGTAGGTTCTTGGGATAGCTATAAAGAACCATGCATAGCCCTAAAGAACAGATGTCTCCTAGGGAAACGTCAATGCTAGTGATAAAGCTATCTATCATAAGAAATCAGGAAGCATCAACATAGACAACAAAATAAAATAAAAAAGAGAAAATTGAAAATGATAAGATGTAGAAGCAAAATGCAACCCAAGACCCCCAGCCTGGAACACAATGAGATAGAATAAAATTGGAAGTCAAACACTGGAACTTTCTGAAATGATAGCAACAAAAGTGGAAAAACAAGTGGAAAAGGTTATGGAGAAAATAATTTCTCAGGTACAGAAAAAATGATGCTTAAAATCAAAGATATTAGGCAAGACACAGATAAAAGAATAGATGAGCTTAGAAAAAATGATGGAAACAAAAAATGCCCAACACAGGAAATTAATGGAATCCTTGGAATGGATCCAAAAAGGAATCCAGGAGATTAAAACCTGCATTGAAAGTCTCTGCAACAGACTGAATGAAGGAGAGGATAGAATATAAGATTTTGAAGACAGAGTTGCAGCTAATGATCATGAAAAGAAAGATATCTTAAAAATAACAAGTGACTATGAAAAATCAATCCAACAGTTACAAGATGAAGTAAAGAAGAATAACATAAGATTGATTGGGGTCAGTGAGAAAGCAGGAGACAGTGCAAATGCCATAAAAAAACTCACATAGAAATAATGGGAGAAAGTCCCCAAGCATGGATAAAGAATTTGACATACAAGTAAATGAAGTATATAGAACTCCAAACAGCCATGACCAAAATAAAACTACACCAAGACATTAATATTCAATATTCCAGAAATTCAGCACGTGAACAGAATATTAAAAGCTGTTAGAGAAGAGAAACAGATCACCTATAAAGGAAAGCCCATAAGAATCATGGCAGATTTCTCAACACAAACCATCAAGAAGAGCTTGGAGTGAAGTATTTCAGGTCCTGAAAGAAAACAACTTCCAACTCAGATTGATGTTTCTTGCAAAGCTATCTTTCAAAATTAATGGTGAAATAAAATACTTCCATGACAAAGAACAAATGAAGAAATTCATGACCACAAAAATTAACCCTACAGAGTATTGAAAGATATTCTAGACAGAGATAAAAATGAACACAATTCAAAGAACAACAGAGGGAAACCACTAGCAGGGTAAGCAATTAAACAGAGGGGAAAAGTAGGGAACCAGGAGCAGGAAAATATTATGACAAAGATAAGTCAATACATATCAGTTTGAACCATCAACGTAAATGGCCTCAATTCCCCAATCAAAACACACAGATTGGCAAAATGGATTTAGAAACAAGTTCCAACAATATGTTGTATACAAGAATCACATTTAACTCAAAAGGAAATCCATAGACTGAAAGTCAAGGGATGAAAAACAATCTTCCATGCAACAGGAACACAGAAAAAGCAGGGGTAGCTATTCTGTTTGCAGACAATGTGAACTTCAAACCAAGAATGTTCAAAAGAGACAAAGAAGATCATTACATACTTTTAGGAGAAAACTTCAAGAGGAAGAGATAACAATCATAAATATCTCTGCACCAAAAACAGGAGCAACCAACTGTATAAGACAATAATTAATAGGCATGAAAAATCAAATAAGCAATAACACAATTATAGTGGAGACCTTAATACCCCATTGTCACAAAGAGATAGATCAACTAGACAAAAAGTCAGCAAACCAATATCAGAACTGAATCAAATCTGTGAGCAAATGGACTTAATAGATGTGTTCAGAGTGTTCCATCAAGTATCATCAGAATACACATTCTTCTCAGCTGCATATTGGACATTCTCTAAAATAGACCATATAGTAGCCCAGAGAAGAATCTTAAATAAATGCAAAGGAACTAAAATTATCCATGCATAGTATTATAGTGCAATGAAATTGGAAGTTAATGGCAAAAGAAACTGCAAAAACTCCATAAACATATGAAAACTAAATAACACCCTCTTAAACAACCAATGGGTCACAGATGAAATTAAAGAAGAAATTAAATAATATCTACAACTAAACAAGAATGCAGATACAAGATACCCAGAATTTATGGGATGCAATGAAAGCATTTCTAAGTGGGAAATTTATAGAGGTGAATTCTCACATCAGTAAAACAAATGAGCACAAATAAACAACCTAATGTTGCACTTGAAGCTTCTAGAAAAAAAGAGTAAGACAAGCCCAAAACCCATTCAAGGGAGGAAATTATAAAGATCAGAGCAAAAATTAACACAATGAAGACTAAAATATAATACAAAGAATTAATGAATCAAAGTGTTGGTTCTTCAAAACAATAAATAAAATTGATCAACCCCAAGCTAGCCTTACCAAAAAAATGAAAGAAAAGACTCAAATTCATGCAATAAGGAATGAAAAAGCTGAAATCACTACAGATCATGTGGAAATTTAGAAGATTATCAATATCTACATCAAAAATCTTTACTCTCATAAGATGGAAAACAAAGAAGAAATGGACAGATTCCTAGATACACATGAATTACCAAGGCTGCACCAAGAAGATATAAAAATTCTGAATAATCCAGTATCAGTTAATGAGATTGAAAATGTCATTAAAAACTTACCAACAAATAAAAGCCCAGGTCTTGATGGATTCAGTGCTGAATTCTACAAGAAACTTAGAGAATATTTAATGCCAATACTTCTCAATCTCTTTAATGAAATTGAAAGGGAAACAACACTCCCTAACTCATTCCTTGAGCCAAGTATTTCCCTGACACCAAAACCAGGGAAAGACACAACAAATAAAGAGAAGTACAAACCAATCTCTCTAATGAACACAGATGCAGAAATCCTCAATAAGATACTAGCAAACAACATGCAACAAATCACCAAGAAAATTATACACCATAAACAAGTGGGGTTCATCCCAGGAATGTAGGGATGGTTCAATATATGCAAATTAATAAATGAAATACACTATATCTACAGAGCCAAAAACAAAAATCACATGATTATCTACATAGATGCAGAAAAAGCTTTTGACAAAGTCCAATACTCATGCATGATAACAACCCTACAGAAAATTGAAATAGATGGTCTTTACCTCAATATAATAAAAGCCATTTATGATAAGTCAATAGCTAACATCATATTAAATGGACAATAACTGAACGCTTTCACTCTAAAATTAGGAACAAGACAAGGATGTCCACTATTACCACTCCTATTCAGTGTAGTGCTGGAAACATTAAAGAGTGCAATGAGATAAGAGAGAGAATTAAAAGGAATAAGTATAGGAAAGGAAGAAGTGAATTATCATTATTCACAATGACATGATACTCTACATAGAAGACCTTGAAAACTCCACCAAAAAACTTCTAGGTTTCATGACCAAATTCAGGACCATAACTGGATAGAAAGTCAACCCTCAAAAATCAATAGCATTCCTATTGTTACACAAACAAAAACAAACCTACACAAACAACAAGCTCACTGAGAGAGAACTTAAGGAAACCACACTCTTCATAATAGCATCCAAAAAATTAAATACTTAGGAATCGATCTAATGAGGCAAATGATCTAAACACTGAAAATTACAATACTCTGAAAAAGGAGATTGAAGAGCATATCAGAAAATAGAAAGATATCCCTTGCTCATGGAAAGGAAGAACCACCATAGTTAAAATGGCCATGCTCCCAAAATTGTGGTACAGATTCAAGGCAATCCTGATTAAAATACCATTAGTACACCTCACAGATCTAGAGAAAACTTTCCTAAAATTCATCTAGAACCAGAAAAGGCCTAGAATAGTAAGAGCAATCCTGGGCAGCAAAGGAAAGGCAGGCGGTATCACAATCCCTAACTTGAAATTATACTACAAAGCTACTGTGATAAAATCAGCATGGTACTGGCAAAAAAATAGACCTAAAGATCAGTGGAACAGATTAGAAGATGCAGACACAACGATAAACACACTCAGTTATCTTATCTTTGACAAAGGGGCCAAACATGTTCACTGGAAGAACAATAGCCTTTTTAATAAATGGTGTTGGAAAAACTGGCTTTCCATAGGCCAAAGACTAAAATTAGACCTATATCTGTCATCATGCACTAAAGTAAAGTCAAAATGGACCAAAGATTTAAATATTAAAACAGAAACACTAAATCTACTAGAAGAGAAAGTAGGTAGAAATCTTGAAGACATAGGTGTAGGCAGAGACTTCATGAACAAAACCCAAACTGCACAGGAAATACTTCAAAGAATCAACAGCTGGGATCTTATCTCATTAAAAAGCTTTGGCACATCAAAAGAAATCATCAACAGGGTGAAAAGACAACCCACAGAGTGGGAAAACATTTTAGTCAACTGTCTCTCAGAAAAAGCACTTCTATCTAGAACACATAAAAAATTGAAAAAACAAATCAGATGCCCCAAATTCAAAGACCCAATCCTTCTCAGATGAAGAAATACAAATACCAAAAAAGTATATGAAAAAATATTTAACATCATTGATCATTCAAAAGATGCAAATTAAAACAACACTGAGATTCCGTCTCACCCCAGAAAGAATGGTTATCATCAAGAAATCAATCAATAACAAACGCTGAGAGGCTGTGGGGAAAAATGAACCCTTCTCCACTGTTGGTGGAAATGTAGACTGGTGAAACCACTGTGAAAGTCAGTGTGGAGATTCCTCAAAAAACTAGAATCAGAAGTACCATTTGACCCAACAATTCCCCTTCTGGCTATTTTCCTAGAAGAGTTAAAACCATCATACCACAGTGATGTATACACATCCCTGTTTATAGCAGCACAATTTGTAATAGCTAAATCTTATAAACAGCCCAAATGCCCATCAGCTGATGAATGGATAAAGAAGATGTAGTTTATCTATACAGTGGAATACTACTCAGCTATAAAGAAGGATAAATGCGAGATTTTATATGTAAATGGAGTACTACTCAGGTATAAAGAAGGATAAACTCGAGGCTTTTATAGGTAAATGAATGCAACTTGAGATCACACTCATAAGTGAAATCAAGCAGAATCACATGTGTAAACACTGTATTGTCTCCCTAATGTAAGAAGCTGAAAGAGTAAATAAGATCTAAAATGTGGGTAAATAAGATCTAAATTTTGTGGGAAGAAACTATTCAAGGGAAAGAGAAACTGGGATGGTGGAAAGAGAAAAGAAGGAAGGGAAAAGGAAACAAATATATACAAGATAGTTAAGATAGTTATAATTAATTATACTACTAATTTCTATTAGTTCATTGAAAAGAAAGGTTTGTGCTTATATTATTTGATCCATTTTTCTTGCCTATATCTTGTAATCTGAGCAACTACTTTGAAGATAACAACACACAATGTATTAGCCATTGTTACTTTTCTACCATCTTGTTTTGAAATTTTGTATCATTGCTTTTATTGTTTTTTCCCTAAAATAAAAAAGAAACAAGCAGCCACACATGTCATATTTTTACTCCGATGGTTCTAGACTTCATTAGTTAATCACCCATTCTTCTTGGGCATGAAGATTCTCACGCTGTGTGAAGAGCTCCCAGCACCCAGACAGTGGATGAAGTGGGAAGCTAAGTGGGACGCCAGGGGCCTGGAATCTGTTCATAGAGCAGAAGCTCAGAAACCCTTGGAGGGAAAAAGCTTTTGATTTGCTACCTGTCTGTACTGAGTGGAATACAGGCAAGCAGTCATGCTTCCTTGGGTGTATAAAATTCCTTAGAAAATTTCGTAACAAACCTCTGAGGATGCTATAAATCTCCAACATGTTGCAATAGATTTAATTCAATTCTTGTTATTTTAACAGCCCAGGAGTTAGTGGTTAGAATCAAACGCCTTCAGGATCCTTCAGCCAGTTGGTTAGTGTTTATGAGACTGCCAGGCTGTGCAGACAGAAGGGTGAATGGACTTGGCTGTGGCAAAGAACTCCCAGACTGGAGGAAGAGGTACAAAAGCCCGTGATTAAAATGCAAATCCCAAGGGTTATAACCCTGTATCCCCAAAGGCCAATAGGAACACAGAGAAGGAAGCACCTATTTCCGGGGGGAATTTGAGAACCTTCCACTAAGCAAATAGCACTTGAATGGAGAATGACTAGTTTTCTTCCAAAAAAAACAAAGGCAAAGAAAACACATTAGAGGAAGTTAGAAGAAACACACTGGGTAGAGGAAAGACTGCGTGCAAAGCCTCAGAGACAGGAAGGAAAGCTGCATATGTGAGTAAAAGTGAGGATTTCAATATGGCGGGAGCGTAAGGTGCAAGCTGGGAAGGGTGGAGTATGCAACCTGAGTGGTCAGAGGGCTTCAGGGAAGCAGATTTGTCCGTCTAGCGGATTTGCTCTTGTCCCTGACAGACAGTGTGAGCCAGGGTCAGGCCTCTTCTGTTGCTGTAATGCAGCCCTGTCCCTGCAGCCTGAGGTGCTGTGACTGTCCAGATTTTAGATGGCTCTACACGAGTTGTTTGATACTGTGCTCAAAAACATCCAGTTTGGCTTTGAAGATAGATTAGAATATCTGCTATCCTGTGCAGCTATTCAAAGTCTTGTTGCTCCTTTTTTCACTCAAGTAATCCAATATATCCCTAACATGTATGACACAGGAAGTGCATTCTGCTATGTTGATAGATTATGTAAATGAACCCCTGCATTCAGATCAAATATCCAGGCGGGGAGATGAGGGTCCCAAGAAATGCATTCTAGCATCTTCCACCCCATTAGAAGTCTGGTACACCAAACACTGTTCCTTTCCAAAAGAAAAAGAAAGAACACACTGTGGGAGTGTGTCTATGTGCCCTTTCGTGTTAATTTTGGGCATTCTTGGGAGACCCTGCGAAGATTTTAATCCCCACTCACACAGCCGGATGTAACCGAGCAGAGCTCAGGCTTCACTGGGCAGGTCAGGAGTGAGCAGTGGTATTCCTCCTAGCGGTGAGAGCTCGAGTTCTGCTGAGGGAACACTGGCAGCATAGCTCAGAGAGCTCGCTCCCTAGTGACCTTCTCTTCTTTGCATTTATTTGTAAGAGTTATAAAATAATTGTCTGGTGCTGTGAAATACAATACGAATATTCAGCCTAGATTCTGAAAATCAATGACTTTAGAAAAACACAAAGTAATATCGCTAAGGTATGAAACGGAGCAATATGAACCATCTCCCTAATGAGAGAGTAGTTCATAGGTCATTCAAAGAACCTGGTCTTACACTTTGTTCCGAAAACTATCATTCTTAACTGCTGCCAAATAAAACAGTGGAGGTGGTCAAAGACAAAGGCTTTCTCTGAAGTTCACTGCCCTTTGAGAAATACCTTATGATCGGAATTCAAAGCAAGAAAATTTTCACAAAATACTGACGCTCATCCAGGTATATGGGTGGCAACCAAACTAGAAAAAATGTGTGAAGACTCAACAAATTGATCAAAAAAAGATTTCAAGAAATTTGATTATGGGCTTGTGTCAAAATTTTATTTCATACCTGCCACAAACAAGGAGGCCATTTGAAAGATTTACTTTCGGAAAAGATGTTTTATAGGAAAAGGAATGGTTAAATGTGGCTACTTGGTCTCTGGTTGACCGAAATTGCAAGAAGTTATTCTGACTAAATGCCATTAGAGTCCTTGGACAGATGCAGTGGAGTATGTTCGGTAAATTCCCAGAAGAGGCCTTAATCTAATTAAAGTTCTCAGAAAAGCGCTTAGCTGTTCCACTCTAGAATGGACAGTTTTTCCCAGAAGGTTGTTGTAAATAACTTTACAGCGAGATTTTATCCCAGGCTGTGTTTGGGATTTTCCTGCCTTTATTTATAAAGAAAATGTTTGCAGTTGCATCTGTATGCTTAGATATATGGTGTACAAATCTCTGTAAGTGCAAAGCAAGCCGTCACATGTTCGTGAACTAGTACTGGAATTAGAAAAAGAATGACTCCGGTCATCACTGGGGCTGAGGATCCTCCCGTCTCAATGGTACGCTATCGCTAGTGTAATTAGTGCCGTAGGTAGAACCTTACTGCAAATTACATCTTGAGCCAGTTTAAAAGGATGGCTGATGGAATCTAGGAGTGGAATGCCCCTGGGTCTTACCAAGGTTTCAAGAGGTGAGTAGGAACCTACCCGGGCTCCAGGGAATGCTCTGTCCAGTCTCTTGCTCCTCTCTATGTAGCTGATCTGGGAGAGCAGATTTCTTGCTCCCAGACTGGTGGAAAGTGACATCCAAAGCTCCCAAGTTCATAAAGTTGAGCCACATTGAGGAACTAACTTTCTCCTTGCTCCCGATTCCAAATTTCTGAGCGGGTTTCCTCAATATAGACCATTCTTACTCCATTAAATTGGGGCAGGGGAGCTGGGCTTTATCCTCTGAAAAGGCCTCCTGCAGGCCCTCCTTGTAGACTGGGAAACTTTTATAGAAGGAAGAGTTAATATCAGGTGCCTGTGTTAAAAGAGAAAAATTGTAGACACACGGAATTTGGCCGAGCTTATTGAGCAGCGGTGGGATTAATGGATCGGGCATCAGTTTGGACCACCCGTGGTCCCGAATGCCCCGCTCCCCCACACGCGCAGTTTATACACACCCCGAGAGCAGGCAGTGACGGACAGACGTGTCCTGCTTGGCCGCAGTGGCGTTTGCCTGTTAAGGTCATGTTCTTGTCAGCTTTCAAGCCTCTGATCAGCTGGAGATTCAAGTATTATGTTGGTTGAAGCTTGGCTTCTGCTTACAAGTGTACAGTTCTTTTTTTTTTTTTTTTT